>NC_081561.1:123554866-123854866 GCF_022355385.1 Mustela nigripes | reverse complement strand
GAATTACCGTAACTAAACCGCTTCGGAGCCGTGAAGCTCGTCCTCCGTGGCATTGCTAAATTAATAGATTTAACAGCTACACATAAAGAAAATGTCAGATGTTAAATATTTTTCATCAGTGGTAAGTTAGAAATTTGTGACCTTATACAGTCTCTTGAGTGCCTCAACCCAAGTTAATTTGTATTTTATTCCTTTTCAGCTTGTAAGCATTTTGATGCCAGACTCTAGAATGTTTTAGAGGTTTTTTTTTTTCAATGCACTGCCCCTTAGAATGCTTTCTTGTGTGTTGTTTGACTACAGCGTGGTGGCCGGTTTGCATGTTTGTTTATGCAGTGACCCAGACTTGTGTTCTAAGTGCCCACTGTCTTCCAGGCACTGTGCTAGATACAGAGAGGTACACATGCGCACGCACACTCACATGCTCACATACACACACACAAACACATGACGGCACAATAGCTATGAACAGGAGGATTGGGGGGGTGCCCAGAGGGAGGTCCAGGAGGTTGCTCATCTTTGTTCCTAGTGACTGAGAGCATAGAGTCTGGAGTCAGTCGGCCCAGGTAAAAATCCTAAGTCCATCACTCCCAGGATTTATGACCCGGACAAGTTGCTTCCCTGGTCAGAGTAGCCCCCTCCCTGGCTCAAACTTCATAATGAGGGAATATTTATAAACCCCTTAGAATAGTGCTTTTTCATGGTAAGAACTATTTAAGTATTTTAAACACATCAAGTAAAATAAATAGCATCTATTTTTGACATAAGGACTAAGGAAAATCCTATTGTGAAAAATATAGAAACCTACTGGCAGGCACTTTAGTTTAGTTTTTTTTTTTGTTTTTTTTTTGTTTTTTTTTAATGTACAGAACTTTAGTTGATAGTTTATGTAGAAATTTATTATCACCAGGTTCTGTCTCCAGAGCCTTGGCTGACTTTGTTCCCTGTATTTTCACTTGTTTTGATATTTTCAGATAAGGAAGAACTTTCTAGCAGAGAGGGTCCCAGTGAAATGAGCGGCCGTTTGTGGTGTTGTCAGTTTCTCTCTTACTACTGGAAATAGCCAAGCAAAGGTTGAACCTGCCTGAGATACAGCATTGGGGTGTGTGTATTGGGTGGGAGCTCGGGGGGGTCAAATAAGTGAATTCCTAAGAGCCAGTGAATTTTTTTTTTTCAGTTGTGGTTTAGTCTCTCAAGCCTGGTGACTTCAGGGATCTGGAGATGCGGATGGCAGTTTCATTGGAAAGGACAGTTGAAGTTGGGAAGGATTCAGAAAGGTAGAAGATAAAAAGTGGAGAGATGTAATGGCTGGTCTAAAACGTGGACCTCATGGTATAGAGAATGGGGAGGCATTGTGTGTTGTCAGGAGGGGAGTGACCTAGACTAAAAGGAAGGTTCTCTCTCTCTTTTTTTCTTTTTTTAAATCTCAGGAAGATTCATTAGGTAGCAAATGCCCAAAGATTGGAAGCGGGAATCCTATTAGAAGCCAGGGCCTCCACATGGACATGCGGGGAGGAGACGGTGTGTGGGAGGCTTCCGAAGTGCTCTGAGCCTCAGGACCTGAAGCAAACTGGCATAGGTGTTGGAAGGGCGGTCATAAAGAGACGGGGTATAATGTGCAATTCTAACTCTTCATGCATTCAGCAAATGTTCACTGAACACGAGCAGTGCAGGGCTCATGACCCCTAGATGACGGATTCATCATTCTGTTTCCATAAAGAGCACAGCGAACGCAGGTGCGTCTGATGTGCCGCCTCAGTGTCCCCATGGTGAGCCTCAGCGGCCTCACGTGCTGCGTCCTGGGGGGGGCACCCAGAGAAGCATTGCCTGGTACAAGCACAGAGGCAGCTTTTCCTGACCCTATGCAAGCAGTAGGCCTTTCTCTTCTAAAAGGAGGTCTGACTATGTGGACCTTGACCTCAAAGAGGTCAGATCAGTGCAACTGGAGATGGCAGTTATGGTCTGTGGTCAAGTCCTGCTTATTCATCACAGCCCTGAAAGCCTCCAAACTCCAGCCAGACCATCACAGTGCCACAACCGACATGGGCCGCTGTCTTTCTTCCCTGTGTCAAGCACCTTGAATTTCTGTTTCACTTCTTGATCCACAGTTTGGAACTGGGAATAGGCTTATTATTCCAAAGAACAGGTGGCCCAGCCTTGGAGAGCTGAGGCATTTCTGCACACACTATCAGCAGAGCACTTAGCACATTGTTGATACTCAAGAAATGGACCAAAAGTTAAAATAGATTTTAAATAGACTGAGATCGCTGCTATTGACGTGCCCCCATGGGTGTTTTTAAAGCTCCACGGTTAGAAAACTGTCAAGCCATCCTCTGAAAAGCAAACCGAAGGATCTGGAATAGAAATTTCCCTTTGTAATTTCGGCCCAGAGGTAACTCTTAAACTCCTCCCCACTCCTCCAAAGTCACATGCCTGGAAAATAGATAGGATTTTGACCTTCTAACGCTTGGCAGGTATCTTTAACCTAAGCAACACGCAGCACCCCCTCGAAGCCCCACGAAGCTCTCCCCATCCTCTGCTTTACAAGGTAATGGACGCCCTGCAGTTGCTTTCTGCCTGGTTCTTTGGGCAATGGAATGTCTTGACCACTGTTCGCCTTGACCGTGAGATTTCTGAGCAGCTCTGCTCCTCGTCACATGCATTTGCCACACTTAGCACAGGCCACACAAGTGGGCTCTGTCAACTCGGATAAAAAGGGAAGTTCAACACCCTTTCATGAACATTCTCCTTTAAACCTGTCAGGCCCTAAAATTAGGAAGGAGCTGCTATCACCAGACATTCTTCTCTCCAAAGGGCCTGCCCTTTGCAGTTTGCCTTCATCTTTCGTGGCTGAGCGTGTCCCTTTACTGGGGACAAGGAGCGTGCTGGCATTCGCCTCAGATAGCACCCCACCCGAACAAGGACAAATCTGCGGTTGAAGACTGATTGTTTTCAGAAGCTTCCGTGGTTGCCCATGTTGGACTGTCTCAGCAAAATTGATTTTACTACCAAATGTATTCATTTCAAGAAAATAAAGAGCACAGCGAACGCAGGTGCGTCTTATCTGCCGCCTCAGTGCCCCCATGGTGAGCCTCAGCGGCCTCACGTGCTGCATCCTGGGGGGGCACCCAGAGAAGCATTGCCTGGTACAAGCACAGAGGCAGCTTTTCCTGAACCTATGCAAGCAGTAGGCCTTTCTCTTCTAAAAGGAGGTCTATGTGGACCTTGACCTCAAAGAGGTCAGATCAGTGCAACTGGAGATGATGGCAGAAGAGATGGCTGGTCTTTTCATGACTGCTGATGTCATTGTCTTGAGGAACGGTAACATTTCCTTGATTTCTTAGGTTTCCTTGCCCTGCCTTTTTCCTTTAAGGAAGATGTTTTTATTTCATCTATTTGATACCAGATTCACACGTTAGGAGAGCTGGACATGTATTTATTGACTCCTCTCATGCCAAAGCCTGGCCCGAGAGCAGCATTGCTTTACACTTGGTGATGTCCCTGGGAAGCCAGGCTTGACAATAAGGGGGTGGTCATTTCTGTAATTTTTTATTACATGCTTTATGTAAGTGTAAACCCTTTGTCTCTCTCCTTCAATAGTTTTTAATTCAAAGACTTCCACTCAAGGATCTGTGAGTTCTTATCTGTTAAATAATCATTCATTAGAATATGGCCTTTAATATGCAAAATGGGAAGCTGCTTTAAATTTAATTGATTGCTTAGAAAGTTGGGGTTGCTTTCTTTATGATTGTCTCAAGCAGTTTCATTTGTGAAGTTAATTATGTCTGTAATACCTTTTAAAAATACTACTGAGACCGTTTTTTTTAGTAGAATGGCATTGCAGGATATACTGGGCTTTTTCTGTCTTCAAGACGGTAACAAGATGACTGTTTGGAAAAGGGTCATCTTTCCATGCAGACTTATTTTGCTTCAAAAAAAAGTAAATATAATGACCTCTATATCTGAAATATGGCTTTTGACATGCTTGAATGAGTCTCCTTTTGAAGAGGGCAACAAAAACAGAAAAGCAAATAAATCACAGTATCTCTGGGAGAATATTTGTCCCCTGGATTCCCTGGAGACTGGTGATTATTGTCCTGAAGGAAATAAAAACCTATTAAAGCAGTGCCAAGGTTCTAATATTTGCAAAATTTTACACAGTTACACCCAATAAAGATATTTACAAGGAAGTAATACTGTAGAGTGAATTACTTTGTGATAAGAGTAGAAAGAAAATCCTGGACCAGGGACTTAGGAGACCATAGTGGTAACTTCCCATAAACTGGCACTGTCTGTCACCTTGGCAGGTATCTTGTCTTCATGGATCTCAGGTTTGTCTTTTGCATAAGAGGGTGACCAGCTTCTGAAGTCCCAGAAGGACAATCTCTCCTTTTATCTAAAACATTTTAAGTCTCCAGAATTTGAGATTATCTTATTAACTCCCCAGGGCTGAGAAAGAATTGACACCAGCTTTTTTGTACCAAGTGGCACAGTTTTGGGCCTGCTCAGAAGAGACCTATTGCTGTCCTCTGCGGAGAAACAGTGGGGGCTTCCCAGAGGGCGTAGACCCTTGTTGCTTTGTTGTGCTGAATGCTCTTGGTTGGACACGTGGAGTAACATTGTTACACTGCTGTGAGAGTCTCCAAAATGGAGAATTTAAGTTTTAAAGGGGAAAAAAGCAAACATCAAGGAGGGAAGCTTTCTTAATACAGTGTTTGAGCGACCAACCTTCGGCTGGCTCACTCAGGTTTAGAATGAACGGTGGTTCTGAATTACCGTTGTGATTTTTTTTTTTTTTCTTGTAGTGTCCCTGACAAAGGTTTCACATGGAAACATGCTAAAGCAGAGCCTCTTCTGGGATCCCCCAGGGGCTTCCAAAGACTCTCGGCCATAGGTTCTTGGGTGGGACCTGCATTCTGTTAGGTGAAGGTTTGTGCCAGAGGGACAGACCCCAGTGCTGACGTTGGCATCACAGGCTCCTTGTCAGGTTGACTCTGGCACAGCCTGTTTTCTCTGCTGCTGCCAGGAAGAAGGGGGAAGGCAGGGCCCGGCAGCTTCATGTGACCAGCCATTAGCCCTGGATGACACAGACTTTCTCTTTTGCTCAAGTGGCCACCTGTTAGATCCCATGTGAGCCTTTGTTTTCCTGTCGGTTAAGGGTCCCCTAAAAGCTTTGAGGCTGTGCCCACACTGGACTCTCAAAAACAATGGAGGTGTTTCACCAGCTCGCTCTCATTTGGATACAAGTATGGGGGCGGGGAAAGTGCGTTGTTCTGCTTTTTTCACTTGAACCTAAGTATTGTGGTGGCAATACCCAGTGGAACAGTGGGGAAAGAACACAGGGCTTTAGGTCTGGCAGTTGTCTGCTCATAAAGCATTAATGGCTTTTGTATTATATACATACACGTACTTACATAGATTTATATAAATTATAATTCGTGTACGTGACGAAGGTTTTACTCTTCTTACCACAACTCCACTTTAGCAAATGTGAGGCATCAGGAAGACGGGCTGGTTTTGAGGCTCGTGCCGTAGGGAATCCCGAGAGGGTCTGCCAGCGGGAGAGGAGAGGACTGGTTGTGGGAAATGGAAGGACTCAATGGGTACCCGGGTGTGGGGTCCTTGGCACAGAATAGGATTCTCAGTTGGCAGTCAGGAGGCTGAGAAGAGGGAGAAATGAGGGACCACTGGTATTAGCCAAACTAAGAGAGCCCGGAGGAGGAGTATGTCCCCAGGTCTATCTGGGTTTGGAGACGTGGAGGGGTGGAGGGCCCACCCACCCTGGGAGACCACATGTGGACTTGAAGGGCCTTAGCACAGAGTAATTTATTAGGGCTCTCTGAGGATGGCAGAGGAGGGATTTGCAGGGAAGACCAAGTATAGAAAATTGCAACACAGTAGCATGTGGTGAGAAGAAGACCTAGTAATGGATCAATTAGGAAGGTTGAAAAGGAATTAGAGAAATGAAAAAGAAAAAGAACCAAAGATCCACTCCACCCAGGAAGCCAAAGAAGCTGTTGCCAGATAGAAATTAAAACAGTTGAGGCCTGGGAAGAAACCAGTTCAGAAGTAGCATTTCTGAATAGTGAGGAAAGAACAATCCTTCCGTGAGTGGTTCGTGATAGTTGGTCTTTGGGGGAAGACCATATGCAAAAATGGATTCCAAATATAAATGTAAAAATTCAAAGTGAAAATTAAAAAATTTTCATAACTTGGGGTGAGAAACCCCTACCTATCCGTGTGGTGTGTATATTCAGGATTCCACGAAGAAAGGTAAAAGACGTGTTATAGACAGGGAGGAGATACAAACAAAACTTGTTAGGAAAAAGGTTAATATTCTTGATGTAAGAAGAGTTTCTATAAACAGAAAAGTAACAATATAAGAACAGGAATGCTTTGCTTTCTGACAAAGAGACATAAAATGATGAATAAATAGATGAGAATGTTTGTGAATTTAAAAATAATCAAAGCAATAATGAGATGGTAAAGTTCGCCTGTTGGACTAGCAAAAATTAAAATCCATTGTAGCATCCACTGCAGATAAGACATGGACTCTTAGGTAATCACTGTTACTAGGGACTTAAGTTAATAAACCATTTTTAGAGAATTATTTGTCAGAATGTATTGAATTTTTAAATGCACATCTATTGATCTGCAGTCTCATTTCTAAGAACATATATCCTACAGAAATCATAGCATGAATATATGAGATTTATCTAAAAGGGACTTATTCCATCATTGCTAAGAGAAAAATAAGAGTCAGAATATCCATCAGTAAGCAGATGATTAAATGCATTGTGTACATTCATACAATGAAACATTTAGGCAGCTGTTTTTGTTTGGTTTGTTTTTTGTTGTTTTTTGGTTTGGTTTTCAATTTTTGTGCCTTTTTTTTTTTAATGAGGTAAATCTGAAGGGTTTTTTTTTTTAAGATTTTTATTTTTATTTTTATTTATTTGAGAGAGAGACAGTGAGAGAGAGCATGAGCGAGGAGAAGGTCAGAGAGGTCAGAGGGAGAAGCAGACTCCCCATGGAGCTGGGAGCCCAATGCAGGACTCGATCCCGGGACTCCGGGATCATGACCTGAGCCGAAGGCAGTTGTCCAACCAACTGAGCCACCCAGGCGTCCCAAATCTGGAGGTTTTAACATGGAAGGAATCCCATGATATCTTGCTGTGTGAGGAGGGTCTATGTTTTAGGCCAGTATTAGCATAACTCCATGCATCACATGTCTGTAACCTGTGTGTGTGTGGATATGTAAGAGTAGAAGTGTCTCTATAAACTTATGAAAACCGTGGGAAGACATGCACCACTGGAACAGAGATGAAGTTGGAGGGGTAAGGAGAAAGACAGAAACACTCACCAATGCCCTTCAACAGTGGTGGTAAAGCTGGGGTGCCTGGGTAGCTAGGGCAGTTGAGCATCTGACTCTTGGTTCCAGCTCAGATCATGATCTTGGGTCATGGGATGGAACCCACATAGGGCTCCGCACTCAACAGGGAGTCTGCTTGAAATTTTCTCTCCTTCTCCATCTCTGCCTTTCCCCCTACTTGTTCGCTCTTGTGTTCTCTAATATTAAATAAATCTCAAAAAAAAAAAAAAAAAAGTGGTAAAGACACCACTTTGCCACTAGTGGTGAACGAGGTCAGAAGTCATGTAGGTGACCGTGGAGTTGTGTGATCAGGAAGAAAGACATGGAAATTTAGCTTCAGGGGCACACAGGGCAACGCAAAATGTTCTGGTGTTTTCTTTTGTTACATAGGATGGGAGAACTCAAGTGTGTTTGCATGCCAAGGAAGGGGAGAAAATGCAAAAAGACCATGTGGTGGTGGTCGGGAGTGTGATGGTGGTGGGATTGGCAAAGACTAGAAGCAAGGCTGAGTCTTTCTCGGGTTGTAGAGGGTGAGTGAAGTTGGCAGAAGGCTTTTTTTTTTTTAAGAACTCCAGGCAGATGGCCTCTGGGACAACAGGCAAGACAAAAAGTAGGGGATGCAAATGGGTGGTGTTAGGAATGGAAGATGTAAAGTGTCGGCAACCGCTCCTCGGGAATTGATTTGGGGACAAAAAAGGGTATAAGGAAGACATTTAGGAACGACGTTGGAAGGAAAGGAGAACCGTAAGGAACTCATTTAGGGAAAGGAGAAAACTGACTTAAAGCCTAAGTTCAGAGCCCATGAGTTCAGGTATTACTAATCTGCAGTGAAGCGAGCTGGCGTTTTCTGAGTGCCCGCAACCTGGAGGAGAAGGAATCCAGTGACTTCGGTTAGAATTAGAGGATTCAGGCATTTGGCATATGATGACAGCGAGAGGGCTGGCTAAGGGTCTGGAGGCCAAGTGAGGCTGACAGAGCCAGAGAGAATATGAAGGACTGAATGTTGTGGTAAGAGCTAAAAAAAAAAGAAAAAGGAAGATACTCAGGAATCGGGAAGGGAAGGAACGTGGAAGAACAGGTTGGAGTCACAGGAGGAAACATCGGCGTTCCTTGCAGAGAGTTTCAGGATCCGAGGGCAAAGACAGAGCCAAGGTCATGGGTGTTTGTAGTGCCTGCTGCCTTGTCTCTGTACACCCTAAGCCCCGTGAGGGAAGGGATGACCCTGCTCTCGTCCGTCTCTACATCCAGCACCTGGCACCTGGTGGACACCCAGCAAACATGGGCATGAACGAGCGGATGGGGGGTGTGGAAGCTAAGATCGGACAGTGAGGCATTCAGGCATCTAAGGACAGGATGCTGGACAGGTCATCAGTTTCATCGCTAAAGGCACTGAAGAAAAATCGCATGAAAACTGGGGGAAGAGAGGAGTCCCGTACTGAATTATCAGGGATTCTGGGAAGACACGTGGTTTTAGTGAATGTAATTGACAGGGATACAGGAGGTGATAAAAGCAGACTGTGTGGCTAGTTTTTGAGCCCCAATCCACCTGTACCAGTGTAGATGGGAGACTTGCTCAGTCTGCAGCCTCGAGCACTCCCACAAGACGTGGAGAGTCAGGACTTGTGGGAATGTGGTCCGGGAGGCTGGATTTCCAGCATGTTCGTCTCAGATGCTTAGGCCCAGACAGTGAGCTTGAAGAACCACTAGCAAGATTCTGAAGGGGAGCCTTTTGGTTTGGTGAGGTTTGGGAAGCCAATGAAAATGAGCAGTTTACTAGCTTTTCTTTTGAGCCAGACAGAGCCAGAGCAGTGGGAGAGACACCCCAGAGCCTCTTGAAGAAAAGCTCTAAAGGAAGTGGCTTCAAGAGGAAAGCAGTTTCCGTTCAGTCGAAGGAGACCGTGTGTGATGGAAAATGGCTGGGCTACTTGTAATGACTATTTCTAAAATGTTCACATGGATTCCTACCATGGTTACAAAAGGACTCAGGATTCAATTTGCCCTTTCATTGAGGAGTCAGGTTCAGGTTTATTATCAGTCGCTGTACCATAAATGGAAATGGCCTAGAGCACTACTGTGTGTGTGTGTACAGAGGTGTGATAAACTCTGAAATAGCCTTCTTGTAAGGAGTTTTCTGGAAGGTGATTTTATTGTAATCCTCCTCACAGTGCCCTTTCACTTTTGGACAGCGTTCAAAGTGGTGTTATTTTAACATCTGAACCACACCAACTTCAGCCTGGATGTATTTTTGCAGCTACGGGCGTGAAGGGGACTTTGTGCTTCTGCTGGTATTCTAAAAGGATTCCTCTGTCCCGGAGCCAGAAGGGGAGGGAGATTTGCCCACTGACTCATAGGCATTGCACATCTCCAGGGGGCAGCAAGAGAAGTGGGACCACAGGGGCCACATTGTCACAGGGCACCAAGATGGAGCACTTGAACAGTGCTCCAGGAGAGCCAGCTGAGTGGAAACTAGGGGTGCATCAGCCCCACTGGCTGGGCAGAGAGCAGGGAGCACAGGAGGGTGTCGTGGGTGGGTGAGCTGGACCGGAGAGAAAGGAGGTGCTGGGCAGGGGTTGAGGATAGGTGTAAGCTGGAGGGAAGGTGATTTCTGAACAGAGGATTCTTTCAAGGTGGAATCGTGTAAGCCGATTTGCTTCCCTGCCCCTTCTGTGCTTGGAGAGCTCCAGATCCCCCCCACCCTGCGCCACCCTCCCCCACCCCCCAACCCCATCTGAGGTGAAGGCCCTGTATTTGAACTCATCAGCCCCAGCCAGTGACTTGGAGCTTGTTCTCTGACTGCCTGTACCCGTACCACCCACACAGTCACGGTCTATTAGACGCTGCTAACTGGCAGCCTCTAACAACCTTCAGTAAAAAGTGTGTGTCCTTTCTGATAGTTTTGAGTGCTGAGGAATATTCTCCATGAATCCCAAACTGTCAAATTTACATCTCTCAGTATTTCTCTCCAGAGTCAGAAACCAGTGCTTTTTTTTTTTTTTTTTTTTTTTGCTATTATTTCTTGGCAGGTTTCAGAAAACCACCAAGCGTGCAGGCATTTACTCCTCCTGTAGTGCTTTTGGCTGCATCTGTGCCCCCACTCCCCCACCCCCCGTCGCCTGCCAGGGACTTTGTGGCAGCCGTCTGCAGTAGAACTGCTACCGTCAAAAGCTTTGGATGGACAGTGGCTCCAAACCACATTAAGTGCAAAGGCTTATGTCCGTGGGTATAACATGGGAGGTCGGCAAGACTTTTCTGAGCGGGAATACTTTCCAGATATCATTTGGGATAAAGACGCCGTGTTTGCCCAAAGAGAAAACTGTTCCCTGTTTTTTCTTTCTGGAAGAAACCATTATCTGTTTTTGGTGGCTTATCACTGGATTAGCTTTAAGTTTTCTCTTTCTTATCCTTTTTCTCTTCCTCCTTTTATCCAAGTGGTAATGAATAATGTTGACCAAACTTGCCCAAGGTTGCCGAGACTCTGGCAGGTGTGATGAGCCTTAATTAAAAATGCTGAAGAATGGGGTGCCTGGGTGGCTCCATCGGTTGAGTATCTGACTTTGCTCTCAGCTCGGGTCTTGACCTCAGGGTCATGATTTCGGGCCCCACGTTGGGCTCCCTGCTGGATGCAGAGCCTTACTTAAAAAAAAATGCTAGAGAAAATGTTTTTACCCAGGAATAAGAGGCTTTCCTTGTTGTTGTCATTGCTCTTCTCTCTCACCTAATACCTATTTCGTAGTTGCTAACATTTACTTAATAATAGCTGAACACAGAAAAATGAAGAGTTGAGTATCTTAATGTGTAGAGAGAAAGTTGAATAGGAAATTTGTTCCATGGAAGAGTCTCCCTAGGTTGAATCATTTGGTAGGATGGCCAGTCTGACTTTTGCAGTCCTGGGAGGGTGATAAGGAGCAGAGAACGGAAGGTCTGTTTTCTCTGTTCTCTGGTGGACACCATGGCCCCATTTGCGGCTGAGGAACCAAGGCAGAAGGATGATAAACGGCTTAGCCATGGTAACTTAATTAGCTCCTTGTGGAGTAAGACTTCAAACTCAGGTCTCCCTACTTCCTGACACTTTCCTCTACTCCACAAAGTCTCCTTAAAACTGAAAGATGCTTCGCATCAGATACTCAGGAGGACTGGCTCTCCGTTGTGCTGCTCTCCATCTTAAAGAGAGCAGACTACCGGCACGTCTCTCCCACCATCTTAAAGAGAGCAGACTACCGGCACGTCTCTCCTATCTAAAAGCAAGCGCTAACGAATACTAAAATCCATTCTGCTCTCTTTTGTTCTAGATTTTCTACCCCAGCAAGGATGGCACAAAGATTCCAATGTTCATTGTGCATAAAAAGGGCATAAAACTGGACGGCTCTCATCCTGCTTTCTTATATGGCTACGGCGGCTTCAACATATCCATCACGCCCAACTACAGGTAAGCCTTGAGCGCTCCCAGAACTTCGGCGTGGATGGGATCCTCTCCCTGCGGTGGGAAGAAACCAGAGACTCGTCCACTAACTCATTGTTTCAGATGTGTGTAGCTGTATGTTTCTTGTTTTTTGTGTGTGGAGGGGCAAGATTGTATGTTAAGTGCATGCCCTTTTGGTCAGGAATTTCAGAATCACAAGCTAATCTTTTGTATTCGGTGACTAGGTTGTTTGAGAGCTAGATGCTGAGGCTGCGGAAGGGGAGGGTCAGCCGAGGTCTGGACGGAAGGAAGCTCGACCTTGCAGTGTTTGTCATTTGCTGTCCCGCCACTGACCTCAGCATTCTCTTGAGAAAGAATGAATTTTCAGCTACTGATTATATTTTTCAGCACCACAGAGTCTTAACATAGACCATCTTAACATTCAGCCATAAGTATCCTTTCTCTATGTGCCATTATTTCATCCATTTTAAACTGTTTATGTGGTTATTTCCCAATAAGTAAGGTTCAGGAAGGAAAATCTGCATTGCCACACTTGCTGTTATTTAAATAACTATTTTCTGTCAGTTATTTGAAAACCTGGTTTTAATATCCCATTCACAGTTTAAAGTGGAATCTGCTCTAAGCATTTTTAGTAAGAACAAGGAGTCTCCTACCAGTAAGACCAACCATGAGCCAACTTCTGAATAGAGCCTCATACAAAATCTGATCCTGTTGGGGAAGAAATGTATGGGCTGGCGACTACCAAGACATAGGATCAGTGTAGATCCAACTGGCCACCCCACATATGAAGATAAGAAAACTGTTGCTTTGTTTTTGAGTTTTTGTTGGCTCAATGTTGAGGATTTAATGAGGTATGAACAAGGTCCCTGGCCCACAGGAGCTTATAGCCACATTGCGAAGCACCTTGGACATCTGGTTACAAAGTTGGATTTTATCCTTTAGTTGGTGAGGACCTGGTGAACTTGTAAAATCATCACGGAGCGCACTATTTTTGGAAGATCATCACAAGAATACATTGAAGGGAAACCAGTTAAAAGGGTGGAGCGGGTGGTTCCTCATTCCCCATCCCGCGGCAGGGCCATTCTGCCTTCTGCACGGTTTCCTCCACACCAGCCATGATTCGGGGCGGGGCCTGAGCCGCAGACAGGCTGCCTACCTCTTGCCGGTTTCCCAGGCAGTCACATGGGCCTCTCATTCATATGTCCATGTCTGTGTGGTCAGGCCACAGGTTGTATTTATTCTCTGTGATGATTAGTCTAAGAATGCAAACCAGTACCTGTTGGTTCATTAGGTTAACCTAATCCTTAAAAATAAAATGTGGCCTCGTTTGCCCGTCTTTATCACTCAAAATGATGAAATTCAAGCTTCGGTTTCAAGTCATGGTGACACCTGAGTGTGGGGCCCATGAGCATGTGTTTCCTTCAGAGAGTGAGTTTCAGAGACTCGCAACCAGAGCCCGACTTCCCTTAGTCCCTTCAGTGCGTCCTGCATGGAGACAGCCCTGTTCCCGAGCAGATCTATAGCTGAAACTGCTTGTCTTTGCTCCTTTGTACAAGTGGTTATTCATCCTGCTCCCCTGGGACTTGAGAGATGAGAAAGGAAGGGTACCTGTACCATTTTTATCCCAGAACCCAGCAGATATGCTGGGAGCTTCTGTAGAAACCATCAGGAGGACATGAACAGTGCTGATGAGAAGACCAAGTGACTGAGAATCTCTTTGGCCAATCCAGTTGTGTGGTATGATCACCTCCCCTAATTCTCCTTTTTTCTGAGTCCTCAAGACCCAACAAGTCAGCACTCAAGGCCTTCTAGAACCCTAGGTCACAGAAGCCTGCATTTACCCAGCTACTAAGAGGGAGAATGATAATTAATCTCAGCGAGCAGAAAGGATGGATGTCATTTAGCACCGTTAGGGTCCGAGTGGAAAGAGGAAGAGAAAACAAAATCCACATTTCCCGAAGGACTTACTTAATGACTTTGTGCTCTAGTTCCTTCTGCTTATTTCCAAAAAACTTTCTCCAGTCCTGAGCCCTCCATGCTTCCTTTCTGGACCATGTCCCTGGTCTCCTCAACCCCCTCAACCTTGTGTTAGTTACCTAATTCAGCATCTAAATGCCTGGAAAACTGGAACACCTCTTTAAAACCCCAGTTTCAGCAACAGCTTTATTCTGGCTTGAACAATGAGGGGAGAGATTCTAGAAACTGTGAAGCGGGGACCCTACTGAGGATTCCTGCAAGCCCGAGCCGCTCACTCAAGGGCTGTGTCACGTGGTTGGAGATACTCAGTTTGCCGACATTAAAAGACAGATGCGGCATGAAATGAGAGCTTCTGGTTCTTTCTCTCTTTGCATTATGACCTGTGTATTCCCACTTCCTATCGTAAAATATTTACCAGCACAGAAAAATGCGATATATTGAATGCATATGAAAATGTATGAACTTTGCAGTTACACATTAATCAGAACTTTTATATTTTGCAATTTAATCAAGTGATAGAAAATTACCGGACTCCTATTTCAATAATATTACATGTGGAGTATCTTCGGGAATATATTTTTTTTGGATAGAGAGAGACAGCGTGGTCCTTACCAGGTGGTTAAGGGAAGCTTCATTATTTGAACTGTTTCTCAGTGTGTCCAGGCTCATCTTTGTGAGACACATGGGCGGTGTCCTTGCAGTGGCCAACATCCGAGGAGGTGGCGAGTACGGAGAGACGTGGCATAAAGGTGAGAAACACAGCATAGCCACCAGTGTGTTTGAATGAGCTGCTGGGATTAGGAGCAGACAGGCGTTTTGGCTAGACAAGTGAAAAATAAGGAGATGTTCAAACATGTTGCAAGCATCACGGCTCCTCTAGAAACAGCTCCGTTTTTTTTTTTTTTTTCAATTTTGTTTTCCTTTGTACTCTGTTTATTTTAATGAAATATGCACTTTTCCAGAAGCATTCCCTATAGAGCATCATCAGAATGGGGTTTTTAGCAATGTGTGGGCCCATTTTCATCTATCACGGTCAGAAGTGGGTCTGCAGAGCACTTTTTGGCATTTATTCGATCTCTCCAGAGTCAAGACCAGGCTCTCTGGTTAGCATTATAAGGCCATCTTCAACCAGGTCAATTTGTCTTAAAAGGAGCAGCCCCAAATAGAGCTTTCCTGTTCCCAGAGCAAGCATCCTTTTGCTTGCATTCTCTGATTTCCCCAATGTTGCCAAGATGTAGCATCCTCCTACTATTACGGCTGTGACTCTGTCATGCGCAGGTTTTAGGCTTGAGAGCTCACTTGTTTTTCATGATTCAGTCTCCATTCTCCAGCCTCCTGAAGCATGTGTTCACTTCACTGGGGATATTACTTCTGTAGTAAGCGTCATTCCCTAGGCTGTCCATGGTTTTTTTTTTTTTTTTTTTTTTTTTTTTTTTTGTTAAGTCTTATCTCTTCCTTTTCTTTACATATGGAGCACATCCTTTCCCCCAGCCTTTTGTGTCTGGAATTCTTGACTAACCAATAGCCACAGGAGGGTGTGGGAATGCACTTTCAGTCCCAGCAGCCCCAGGCTTCTCCCCACTCTCATCATCTGCCATCCCTGATCAGAAGGCCTCCTGGAACAAAGGTAGCCTCCAGGCCCTGGCATTGGTAGGCAGCATCAGGCAGACAGGGTCTTCTCCCACAGTAGGAGCAGCAGCCCCGCATTTATCCACTTGTTCCTGAACCGGAGGCCAAAGGCTGTGGTTTTCTGCACCAAATCCAGTCTGCAAAGATGAGGGTAGATCTGTAAAGAGATTTTTCATAAGTACCTGTTAGATGTCAAGATGTAGAAAGGCCAAGCCTGACCCCCTGAACATGCAGCAAGCACCCCAAAGGCTGACATCCGACAACACACTAACTACTCAAGCATCTCAGCGAGGGTGAGTGTTTCTTGTTAACACTTGGGCGCCTCGCCTGCCCTCTGTCATTTAGGGCGACTACTCCCAAGTGTCATCCCTAAAGACTTAATCAATTGTCATTGTATAATTTTGACCCTGACCTGATATTAGAGTTTAATTACATTAAAATCATACTATGATATTAAGAGATGATCAGAGAAAAATAATCTCTACATCTCATATATTTATGTTCCAATTCCGTATGTGAAGTCTGGACCACCTAACAAACATCATTTACTCGTTAAATTGTTTGTGACATACTTACACACACCCCTGCATAGAGTCTTGGTCCCGTGGCCCTCTCCTGGAGAACCCAGATTCTTCTCCATACACCCCCTCTGGCCACCAGGTGTGCATCGTGCTGTGACAGGTGCCAGTGCCCCTCATCTCTGTATTAATTAACCAACTTAATTATCTAAAAGCCCTGCGGGGGTGCACTTTGGATCTTGAATGAGTCTAAAAGTAGACTATCTGTTTCTAGACTGATTGATAAACTTTCTCCAAGTTTAGGCAGTCGAGGGGCCAGAAATGGATTTTTCCATTTAGACCCATATATACTAAACATTGATAGATCTAAATTCCATTCTGTTTATGGAGTTTAAAATTTGATGCTCTTTTAAAAATATAGTCATATACCCAAAATGATATTATTCCTGGAAACTAAGTAATTCTCGGTGTTCTAATGCACTGATAATTTCTTATTAAAATTTTAATAACATTTGTTTTGATATGAAAAAATTTCTTTGGTAGCACTGCTCCATCTTCAGTTGAATTTCTGCAGAAGTGGTTAATCTCAAGTATCTAATTAGACCCATGTCTGTTTTTTGTTCATGTCCCAGGCAGTTACTTCAGACATCTCTTCCATTGAGGGCACGTCTTTGGCTTTTTGCCTTTACTTTCAGATATTCCAAGACCTTACAGATGTTCCTCTCTTTACATAATTTCTTTGTTTGGCTTTATGCACCGGATGAGAAAATTCAGATTCTCTGGGAAGATGGCTCAGATCTTAATTTAAGGATTCAGAAACCATAACAGGCTGCTCTGTGCACCCCCATCCCCCTGCTTCAGTCTTGCTTACTACATTCTCTAAATAGGGGCGAAACCAGGTACCTTATTTCTCAGCCATACCATTTCCAACTCTTGCCAAGGGGAGGGCTGAGGAGCACCCCTGTGAGATAGGCTCCTTGCTCACTACACAGAAAGGCTTGAGCACAGCTCAAGCTTAGCCTCTTTAAAATCTAGGTTCACGGGGCACCTGGGTGGCTCAGTGGGTTAAGCCTCTACTTTCGGCTCAGGTCCTAATCTCAGGGTCCTGGGATCGAGCCCCACATCAGGCTCTCTTTCCCTTTTCTCTCTCTGCCTGCCTCTCTGCCTACTTGTGATCTCTGTCAAATAAATAAACAAAAAAATCTTAAAATTTTTTTTTTTAAATCTATGTTCTTTTTGGTTACCTGCTTTCCCACTTCCATCATCCTCATGGTTCTCTGGCACAAGCGATCAGGTCCACCCTGTGGACTCGTGACTGTGGTGTTAATGAGTTTCCATAATGCATAACAAAATTTCAGTTGAGGCATTTCTTCTAAATGTGGGATTAGCCTGCTGTGCGTCAGTAATCGATAGTTGAAACTCTGCCCTATCATTTGAATTCCCTTTAAGTGAAACTTCTATTGCTGTTGTTTTTAAGGATTTGCTTCTTTACCGTCTTTCACTTCGGCACATTGCAGGTGGCATCCTGGCAAACAAACAGAACTGCTTTGATGACTTTCAGCACGCGGCGGAGTATCTGATCAAGGAAGGTTACACCTCTCCCAAGAGGCTGACTATTAATGGAGGTTCAAACGGAGGCCTCTTAGTGGGTGAGAACTGGATTTATCGTACTTACTAGTTTACACTCCTGGGGTTTTCGGATGCACTGTCCGTAGACAACTCTTGACTTTCTTTGGCTCATGGGTGGGTGCAAGGAAAGCAAAACCCATTTGTTTCAGGGCATCTGATAAATGACACAGAGTGACCCAGCTAAACCCACTGGACACAGGCTTGATTCGTGATAGCCCGAGAGGCTGTCCACGACACCCCCGCCCGCCCCATTCTCTTCGGGGCTGCACACTGGGTGGGACCCCAGCCCCACAGACCGGGTCCACAGCTTCCTGGGCTTCAGCCAGCACAGGACTGAGCCTGAGAACCCCTGTGATTGTGTTAGGCAGAACTTGTAAGAAGTGATCACCACTAAGCATTGTTGAATTATCCGTGCTGTGGGTGCAGAGAGGAGTGGCGAAGGATTGCCAGCTAGCACGCGGACGCACGGCGGACAGGCAGGAAGTCCAGGAAGTCGTTCATGGTATTAATTCACACTCGCTGAGTTCCCCGTGTGCCCGGCGCAGCGCTGAGCCCTTCGCCCGCGTGCTCTCATTTGTCACGCACGCAGCCTGTGGGACAGGAACTGGTAGGAGTCCCGTGTACCAGGACCCGGGGGCACAGAGAGCTTGAGTCGCTTGCCTGGTGTCACACAGCTGCAAAGTGGTGATGCTGGTTTTAGATTCTGTTCCTTCAACCTGGTGGTACGGCCTCTAAGTAACTTTTCCTCAGTTGGGGTAGTTAATGATGTTTTTCCTTAGAATGAACATTTATGGTAGCCTGGACTTTGCTTGCTGGGCCCTCCATCCAATGTCATTAGGATATGAGGGGCCATTGTACAAATGTAGGCTCCACTTAAAACATACGTGAAAATTCACTGTTTTGGAAGGGGGCGGGCGCATATTCACTTGTTTCCTTATCCTTGAAATATACTGAGTCATTGCAAAACCTGAACACCTGTTCTTACTCTTTACCCCAATAGAATATAGTCTTAAAAAAAAAATTCCCCATGTAGGTAACATATATATGTCCAAAATAATTTGTTGAAATTTAGAAAGGGCGTTGGTAGGTTTCAAACCAAACAGACTTAACACCTCTGCCCCTGTGGAGCTTTCGTTCTAGTCAGAGGCAGACAACACACACCAAAGGACCGGAGGCCAGCAAGGGCTCAGAGTGTTCTAGCAACAGAGTAGAGGCCTACGGCTGGCTGCTGCTGGGCACAGTGAGTGAGGGAGAGTGTCGGGAGAGGTTGGCAGGAGGCGAAATCAGGCAGAACCTCAGAGCCAGTCTGACAGACCTGGTTTACTCTGGGAAATGTGAAGCCTTTGGGGGAGTGTCACAAGTTGACTTGTTTTTTAATGGGATCGCTCTCGGACTGATCGTGTTATGGTGTTAAGGGAGGCAGGAGAAGAAAAGTGGACACCAGGTAGGAGGCCTCTGTCCCGGTGAGCCACGGTGGTGGCTTGGCCCTGGAGTGTGGCGATGGAAGCTGCAGGAAGAGATTCAGATTCTGGGTAGTTCTGAATTTGCATGCAGATCATACGCAAAGTGTAGAAGAGAGGAACGAAGCCCAAATACATCTAAGATTTAATGGGAAAGGATATTGAAAATACCATCTGATTCCAGTAGTGGGAGAGCTGTTCAGTAATGGACTGTTTCATCCAGTAATTCCTTTATATTTTCAGCTTATTGGTTTACATCTGTTGGCAAACCTGGTTCCTTGAACAACTTGCAAAAATGGATTTCCCTTCTCAGGGTGCCGAAGGCTTATTTAAAGGGATAGATTCCTGCCCCTCATATCTGAGAGAATCCGGGTCTTCCAGGGTAGGACTCAGGATCTGATATTAGGAATAAGCACTGAACTCAGAATCAGGGTGTGAACTACATTTTTTTGCCAGAGGTAGGAGACATCCAGATTCCCTTGACTCGCTGTTCGTCACACCAGCTTTGCCGGGACTTCCTCCCGTAACATCCCTACCTCCTTACCCCACAGCCCCTGAACTCCCCCACAGGGGAGGTTCCCACACTGTAATCACTCTTTCACTTAACCTTCCCACTAAAACCTTCACTGATCTGACTCCAGCGCCAGGCACATGATGGGATGTTCAATAAATATTGACTTATCCAAGCAAAGAAATACATTTATGTAACTGAAGTATATGAAGATGAATATTTTTAAAACAGGACAAGAACGTGTGCCAGTAGTGGTTAGAGCCTGTGCTGGCTTACGGGCCCTGCCTTGGACTGTACAAATAGTTCTTACTCACAACACTTCCAGCACCAAATGTATGGGGGTTTTTCTCCACAGCAACCATTTGTTGATTTGTCTTTATCTAGATGTTTAATGACAGAATGTCTCCTTGTCCATTCTTTGTCTTGGTTTCAGCTGCTTGTGCAAATCAGCGCCCTGACCTCTTCGGTTGCGTTATTGCCCAAGTGGGAGTAATGGACATGCTGAAGTTCCATAAGTACACCATCGGCCACGCCTGGACCACCGACTACGGGTGCTCGGACAGCAAGCAACACTTTGAATGGCTTATCAAGTAAGTCTCAATTCATAACGATTCATGTGGTACATGTCGTTAACGATTTGATACACTACTCAACCGTCAGAAGGGTAAGTGTTTCACTCTTTGTCCCTTTTGGGGTCTCCTATTTGCATATTATTTACTGCAGAAGTAGGGGAAGTGATGGGAATACCTATTTGTCTTCCTTGTTTTGATCTGGTCTTTAACAAAAACAACAAACTGCAGAGATGTGACAGAATTCTAAGGATGTCCTCCCACCCCCAGATTCCTGTCCCCTGGTCTCTTCAAATCAGACACTAAGCTGAGTGCCACTGTGAAGGGACTTTGCAGATTAAATTAAGGTTACTAATCAGCTGACCTTAAAATAAGGCGGTAATCCTGGATTACTGAAGTGGGCCTAGTCTAATGACAAACCCTGAAAGACAGAGCACTTTCTCCGGCTGGAGGCAGGGGATGCAGCAGAAAGGGAGGTCAGACTAGAAGTGGGAGAAGGACTGGCTCTGTCATTGCCGGCTTTGAAGATGGAGGAAGGAGGCTCTAGAACCTGAGAACGGCCCCCAGCCAACAGTCATCAAAGAAAGGGAGACCTCAGGCCAATAACCACATGGGAACGGAGTTCTGCCAACAGCCTGAATGAGTCTGGAAACAGATTTTTTTTTCCGCAGAACTTCCTGATAAGAGCCCAGCCAGCCAACACCTTGATTTCAGCCCTGAGACCCAGAGCAGAGAACCCAGTGAGGCAACCCAGACTTCTGGCTGACAGAACTGTGAGATAAGAAATCTGTGTTATTCTAAAAAGCTGCCAAACTTGGAGTAGTTTGTTACCATAGCAATCAAAAACTAATAGAAAAAGGTGTCAGTGTACTTTACGTCTATGTATGGGATTTTAAGAAGGAAAGAGAGATATGTGCAGGTACATTAAATTTATTTTGTTCTCTCAGTGTAACCATATCTATTTGAAACTGCAAATCACGTTATTAAAATATTGTACAACTGCATTCCTATCCTTCAGCTGCTCTGGCAAGACCAGTGGGAAAATGGCAGACATTTAGACTCTCATGACCACAAGCTACATTCTTTCTGGCTGTTCACTGTCTTCACTTCCCACGTGCAGGGGGTTGGGGACCGACATCAACAATTAGAACTGCCCGGGGCCTGCCCCAGTCTTCCCAGTCGACTCCACATTTCATTACAGTTATTTTTCCCATCAAGCTTTTTCTTTCATTTTCTGTGATTTTTGTGGATTTCAGCTCTTCAACTAAAATGACCAAAGTTTTATCACTGAAATAACCTCATCGACAAATGCCAGTAAAAGCTAAATAAGAAGCTGTCGTTCAAATTAACGTAAAGAAAATACACGCTTAGGGAGTCTCATCTAAATTCAAAATACTGACCAAATTGTGTATCAAAGGCAACAAAATATTCAATGGAACCTAATAGTTTTAAAATTAATTTGGGAAAGAAAAGTAACTTAATCTTCCTCTCAAGTTGTCTGTGGTATTCCTACTTTAGACTTTACTTTTCCAACCCCGCTCTCATGGGGCTATATTCTCACCCCCGCTGCTCCCAGCAGAGTACAGTCGAGCCAGAGGGGCCCGAGTGGGCAGGAGCTGCTCAGACCCAGCAGCTTGTCCCATGAAGCACCGTCTGGAGCTTAAAGCCCTCCCCCTGCCCAATGATGGACCTGGATTTCCACGTTTGGGAATAGCTTGGATAAATTTTCTGCAGAAATTCTCAGTTTTCCAAACCTTTTTCCCCAAGAACTAAACTTGATCTAGAAGGCTGGGTTTGATCCAAGAACACTCTGAAATGAGATCAGAAAACCGATCCATTGCCACCCCCACCCTATCTATTGGGAGGCTGTACTCCAGAACGTTCTAGTCTTAACTTGATTAACTGAGCAGAAATTTTGATGTTTTTGATTGTTTACCTGCCAAAATAAAACTCTCCTAAAATAGCCGATTATATTCAGTAAGACTGAACACTGAGAAACATGACGTCCATATTGAGTAAAATGTAAAGAAGAAAATCCAGAGACCCCCCTCACTTAACTACTACTATCAATTACTGTTTAATTCGACCAGACTTTTATTCTTAAAACCCTTTTGTTTCCGTACCTGAAAAGTTGTACTTGAGAAGGTGCCTCCCTGCTCCTCTACCAACTTTGTCACCATCACCTAAGGCCGTTTTCTTTCTGCCCAACCTCGAGAGCCAGCCAGAGGCCCAGACAGGATACAGGTTCTTCCTGGGACTGCCACGCTGAGCCTGCAGTAAATGTTTTATCGATGTAAAGGGGCAAAAAGTGGCCGTATGCTTCAACAAAAGAAAGGCTGGCACCAGTTATATCCACGGTCAGTGGCTTAAAGCCCATCTACTTGGTAGTAGTGAGAAAGTCGGTCTGAAGAATGCAGAACAGTTCAAGACGCAAGTGTGCACCTGCAGTTAGGGTTCTCTCAGCCCTGGGAGTTTCTCCTTTACCCAGCCTTCCAAAGCGGGAGCCACATCCGTGATGCAGCTCCCTAGTTTGCCGTAGCCCGGCCAGCTAGGACCTCCACAGCGCTTCATGCAGAGGCGGCGGTGGGCACCTGGGTACTAGTTAGCCACAGTTATTGCTAGTGAAGTTAGGTGGTAAACCACAGGGCTTCCTGTGTCCACCCACCCACCCACCTTCCTTGATCAGCCCCGTGGACCCACCACTCTGCCTGTGCCGTCTGGCCCCACGAAACTGCCTTTGCCTTTCAGATACTCTCCGCTGCACAACGTGAAGCTCCCGGAGGCAGACGACATCCAGTATCCGTCCATGCTTCTCCTCACTGCCGACCACGACGACCGTGTGGTCCCGCTTCACTCCCTGAAGTTCATCGCTACCCTTCAGTACGTCGTGGGTCGGAGCCGGAAGCAGAGCAACCCCCTCCTTATCCACGTGGACACCAAGGCCGGCCACGGGGCCGGGAAGCCCACAGCCAAAGTGATAGAAGAGGTCTCAGATATGTTTGCGTTCATAGCGCGGTGCCTGAACATCGACTGGATTCCGTAAACGGACTCTCCCGCTCCCTCCTGACAGCCGCAGAAAACCTCAAGGGCTTTCACACCGTCCACACGGAGAAACCACTGGGCGTAATGCTTCCCCACACGGACACCGTTCCTGCACTCACAGACTGCAGTGGAACAGAACTGCTGCGGGAATTTTATCTTTTTTAGGCTTCTCCTTTTTAGCAAGCCCTTGGTGTTTTTTTTTCCACCCTGTGCAGGCACATGTTTTAAAAAAAAAAAAAATTTAAAAGGCATGTTTGGATAAATAGCTAAGTGGCAGCCAACACATTGTGAATATTAGATTGCTGAATTCAGAGTCGTAGTCAGGCCTCCTTCATCTAGAGCACTCAGTGAAACCTGCTTCTATAACCATAACCAATATATCTTCGAATGCAAGAACTTTCTCATGAACAAGACCTCTTTGCAACAATAATAAATGTTATTTAAGAATGGAAGGCTTTGTTTCTGGTTCCTGTGTGTTGAAGGGCCCTCGTTCTGGATCATGTCACTTCTCTATTGGAATAAGCAGTTCGCCGAGCACCTGGGTACCCCAGTGAAGACACATGCCTTCGGCTCAGGTCAGGATCCCAGGATCCTGGGATTGAGCCCCACATCGGGCTCTCAGCTCTACGAGGAGCCTGCTTCTCCCTCTCCCTGCTGCTCTCCCTTCTTGTGCTGTCTGCCAAATAAATAAATAAAATCTTCAAAAAAAGTAAAAAATAAATGTACATCACCCCCCCCTAAAAAGGAGTTCCTTCCATACACTTTAGTTTCCAAACAGTGAAACCCTAGAATATTAGCACTGAGAAGAAGGCGCATCCATTCCAGCTCCCGTGTTTATGGGGATGAAGTGATTAGAGGCAGCTCACAAGCTTCGGTATTAACTAATTAGCTGATCGTGGGAGCGAGGGCTCTTTTGATTTGGATACTTAATGCCGAAAAAAAAAAAAATGGACCAGAAGCTTCAGATTATTAGCCCATCAATCTGGTTACAAAGTATCCCTGGACATGTGAGCACCTGGCATATAAAACCCACATGAGTGAACGATCCAGATACATTTATCCAAACTTACCTTCAAATCAGAAATTTCAGCATTTCCCAAGCTATTCTTGCCCCACAGACTACTTAGAAACAGTCACACCTAAAACAGTGTTGGTCCCTTACCTTTGCCACCTTAAATGTTTTAAGAGGAGGATACACCATTCCTCCTACTACCGTTCAGACAATCTCAAGACATTCAATCTCCTGAAATACTTCCTTTAGGCATCAGTTTGGGAAATGCTGATCTAATTTATGAAAAAACCGTTTCTTCTCCATCTTGCTTCAGATGACAAAAATAACTCCTCTCGATTATGTATGAAGTATCTTAACCTTTAAAAGGCTTAAAAGATTGCTTCATTGTTCCACTAACTTGTCCTTTTCCAGAGAAGTCCTGTCTTCCAAATCATACACATTTGTGCTTTTCTTCAGCGCTCTACGTCTCAAAATGTGGCCTGAAATCAGACACATGGTTTGCCGTCAAGTACATCACTACATATCAACAGAGAAGAAAGCTGGCTACTTTGGTTTTTCTCATCTAGAATCATGTATTCTAGTAAAGTGTCATTAAGTGCTGCCTACAGTGTGGCTGTCATTGAGCCTGGGATGCACGTGGTTGCCTCCCCGCTGCCACCCTACCCCAGAGGAAAGGGGTGCCCTGCCTATCTGCGCTCATGGAACCGGCATCACCGGTGCCGAGAGATGCAAGCACTGGCTAACCGCCACGTACATGCCGACCAGCATGGCAGGAAAAAAAAAAAAAAAAAAAACTTTTGCATAGGTGAGCTAGAGGCAGCCTTTTTCTTAGACCAGTGGTTAGTCTGAGATCCAGGCAGCTGAGTTGTTTCCACTCAGTCCAGAACATGTTCAAGCATGCACAGAATCTAGCCCTACTTTCCCACAGAGGTCTCCCACTGAGCAATAGAAAGTGAAAAGACACAGTGAGTAGGGGTTCAGCTTCAGGAAAAGTCACTCAGGCCCAGGTTCAAATCCCAACTCTCATCTTGTAGGTGGTAATTAGGAATAAACATTATAGTTCACTTAAAAAGTGCCTACCAAAAAAATTGGCCTCTAATTGGGAGTTCTCTTTCCTAAGCTAATTTTCACATCTAGATTTAAGCAGGACACCTGAGCCCACAGACGGAGGGTAGTTTTTTTAAGCCTTGAACACTAGAAGCATAGGAGGTTGGCTCCTTCCCAGATCTCCAGGGCCTTCCCTATTAGATGCCACCCTCCTCTATGTCCAATGCTCCGCCCCTCTGCTCTGTCCTATCTTGGTCTATGGTGTTTGGGGGGCAGGGTGGGGAAGCTGCACACTTTGTACAGGTAGTCTAACTTGCCACACAGGCCACAGTATTTGCTACCATAGTGAAATAAAGTCAAATTTCTGACTGTTAATGCATACACATCTGGAAGAGTTTAAAAGGTGGCAATTATGGTTTCCTAATACTCCCACTAAAACTTAGCCAATTACATAGAAATGGTGCTGTGGGCTGGAAGGTTAAATTTCAGCTAAGAAAGCTTGTCACCAATCTGTCTGTATCTGAGCCAGCCTCGGGGAGTTCCCCAGGACAGAACATACAGCCATTGCCCAGAAAGGTCACGAAGACTCAGAGGGGTGAAGGACAGGAGGGAAAGCTGTGAGCGGTCTAAAAAAGCATAGGTCAGACTGGAATGGGGTGGTCAGGCCAACAGGATGAGGGCTGGAGCCAATGAATAAGGAATATTTAGCCATGTTCATCCAGTCATTCCAGGGGCTGGGGGTAGAAAATAAAGCCCTGTCTTTGTGAAGTTGACACTCCAGAAGGAGACAGATGATAAATGATTTTACTGAGTCCCCTGTGCCATCCAGCCCTTAACACTCGGCATATGGCTGTTTGTCCTCAAGCAACCTTACAAACCACATGCTACCCTTACCCTAATCTGGCAAAGGCCCAAGTTCCCCAGCCAGGAAGCAGGGCAGTAACCCCAGTAGCTGACCCCTGGAGTCTGCACTCTTACCCACTGGTGTACTAATAAGATAATAAACAAGAGGGCTCTCATTCCAAACCATGACACAGGAAAGTCCTGAACTTACCTCCTCCCACAGATGCACTGAATCTACAGCTATAAACAGAACATTTTCTGGAAGAAACAAAAACTAGTTGAGCAACTCCTACAAATTGGGCAAATGAGAAAAAAGCCCACATTGAGACAGGAGAAGCTGAGATCCAATCTTCCCATAAGCACCCTATACCCCCAGCATGGCCAACACAGTCACGAAGGAACTCACAACTCAGAGCTTCTCCCTGAGGAGTGAAGGGTCTGGACCCCACATATGGTACCCCAACTTTTAAGACCTGCCTCTAAGAGACGAGCCCCCCAAAACATCTAGCTTTGAAAACCAATGGGTTTTGTGTCCATGAGACCCACAGGCTATACCAAACTGAGAAACACTTTAATTTTCTGTAGTCTACTCACATTTTTTATTTGAAGGATTAAAAGTTCATGAGAATATAGAACTTTCAAATCATTTAAGATCTCTCTTAGCAACTTTCAAATGTACAGTATATTATTATTAACTAGAGGTACCATGCTGTATGTGACATCCCCAGAATGAACTTTTAACTGGAAATTTGTACCTTGTGACCTCTTTACCCACTTCACCCACCAGAGAAGTAGTTCTTAAAGGGCTCATGCAGACTGAGCTACCCCCACTACCCAATCCCCCCACACACACCCCGCCAGAGCTTAGCAGAGAGGCAGCCAACTGAAAAGTGTCCAGTCTTCCTATGAAAGACACCTGCTTGCTCATCTGAAAAATCTGACCTGAGGGAGGGGCAGGCTTCTAACTTAACACACATCTATCACCCTTCTGAAATACTCTAAAGACCGGAGGGGCCAATGGGTGCCATCTGCACACTCTCCCTCTGCCCCCGTCCTGGTCCCTAGTATTTCCGGGAAAGGCACTTAAGCACACAGCTAGTGCCCTAGTTTGGGCAGCTGCCACCTCAGGGACATCCCTTGAGCACTGGCTCTGGTGGCCCGTGGGACTTACATTCATGGGTCCCATATGACGGCAACGAATGGAGAAACAGTTCCTTACCGGGTCCCTCCTCGCCAGGGCAGTCTGAAATGGACCTCCAGTATTTCTGCAAAAGAGGCCTATTAGCTTAGCTTCATATCTGTGGCCCAAGGGGCAAACTACCCATTAAAAACACTTCTAAGGGCCAACAATAATCCCCACCAGAGACCAGGGAGGCTGGCAGGGATCATCATCATGCTCCCTCTGTCCCACCTGAGGTCATCAGGGTTTCCAGCATTTGTGGCCATACAACATCCCTTGAGAGCCTAGGTCTGGTGGCCAGAGGGGCTTGTGTTCACAGGGCTTATGTTTGTGTTAATGGAACAGTAACAAACACAGAAACAGTTCTTAACAGGCTATTATCCCAAGGCTCATACAGAAGCAGAACACAGAAATGCCCATCTCCCAGTCTTGCCCTGAAAGAGATATGTTTGCATGCTTTAAAAACTGCTGTCTAAGTGTCTGGCTTCCAATCACCCTGAATGTATATGCTGACCAAGATATTCCCCTTTGGGACACTGGATAGATCTTGGTAAACCCCCACCGGGAGAAGCCACTAAGACTAGAGTAAGCTGCTTAAACAATCACAGAGGTTTGGGAGACGGCCAAGAGCTAAGGCAGGGTTGAGTGATAAGGTTCATCTCCTACATGAGGTCACACTTTCAAAACTGGGAGAGGTGGCTATTTAAATAATAGATTTAAAGGAAAACAACAGAGATTCAAAGAAAAATGAAGAAACAAGAGTATCTTCCAAACAAAAGGATATGATAAAACCTTAGGAAAAGCCCTCAATGAATAGGGATAAATAATTTACCTGATAAAAAAGTTCAAAGTAACAGTCATAAAGTTGCTCACCAAACTTGGAAGACAAATGGATGAACACAGTGAGAACTTAAAAAAGGAGAAAATATAAGATAGTACCAAATAAAAGTCACAGAGATGAAAAATACAGTATCTACACTAAAAAAGACACTAGATCGTTCAATAGCAGACTAGATAAAGCAGAAGAAGGAATCAGTAGCCTTGAAGACAAGGTAGTGGAACTCATCCAATCAGAGAAGCACAAAGAAAAAAAGAATGAAAAACTTCAGGGACTTATGGGACAAGATCAAGCAGACCAACTTTAACTTCATAGGGGTTGCAGAAGAAGAGAGAAAGAAAAGGAGTCCAAAATCTTATTTGAATTATGGCTGAAAGCTTCCCCAATCTGGGGAAGAAAACAGACAACCAAATCTAGGAAGCCCAGAGAATTCTAAAAAAGATGGACCCAAAGAGATCCACACAAAGACACAGAATTAAACTATGAGAGATAAGGGGAGAATCTTAAAAAGCAATGGGAGGAAAACACCTTGTTTCATACAAGGGAACTCTCATAAATCTATGAGCACATTCTCATATTCAGGCCAGAAAAAAGTGACATAATATATTCAAAGTGCTGAAAGGAAGTGCCAATTAAGAGTATTCTATCTGCCAAAGTTGTCCTTCGGAATTGAAGGAGACATTAAGAGTTTTCCAAACAAGCAAAAGCTGAAAGAGTTCATTGCCACTAGACCAGCCTTACAAGAAATGCTAAAAGTTAAGGAAGGGAACGGGTGATAATTAGTAACAAGAATACATATAAAAATGTAACTCTCACTGGCAAAGGCAAATATGTAATAAAAATCAGAATAATGTGAAAACAATGAATTAATTCATAAAGCTAGTATAAAGGTTAAAAGATAAAAGTAAGAATAACTACAAAAAGTTATTAATGACATTCTTTACAAGGACGTTACTTTCATGTTTTGAATCATTAAGTACCCATTTCATACTTTGCTTGAAAGTTAATTTGTCATAAATAAACCACTATCTGATTTAAATTTGACTTATATTTCAAAACTTTCAGAATAAAAATGTCATACTCCCTTTAAAAAAAGTTATTAATGGATACACAAAGTTTTAAAAAACATCAAAAGCAAATTGTGGGGTAGAGGGAAGTAAAAAATGTAGAGCTTTAGAATGTGTTTGAATTTAGTCATCATCAACTTAAATTATTGGTGTAAGTTGTTTTATGTAAGCCTCATGATACCCACAAAGCAAAAACACATAATAGATACACAAAAGAGAAAGAGAAAGTAATCTAGGCACATCACTACAGAAAATCATCAAGTCACCAAGGAAGAGAATAAAAGAAGAAAGGAATTATAAACCAGCCAGAAAATGATTAAAATGGAATAAGTACAAACTATTGATCTATTTTAAATGTAAGTGGACTAAATTCTCCAATCAAAAGAGTAGATGAATGGATAAAAAAAACAAGACCTACAAGGATTCCAGTCCAAGATGGCTATGTAGGAAGTCATTGAACTCACTTCCTCCATGGAACACAACAAATCACACCTATTTATAGAGCAGTTATTCCTAAAGAAGAACTTGAAGGCCAACTGAACAGCTTTTGCACAACAAAAAAAGAGTGGCAAAAGAGAACAGCAAGAGAGACAGAGACACATTAACAAAGGAACCCTCCATGCCTGATGCTGCAAATGGCAGTGTGGAGGGATGGTAAGAGGGACTGGGAGAACATTCATCTATCCTGGGGCACAGAAAAAAGAACTGCAGTTTAAAAAGTAACTAGCACACAAAAGAACCAGCTCTAGAACTCTGCCGCACAGTGAGGGAGCTGTGAAAATTCTCCAGGTTAGAAGAACTGCCAGACACATTCTACACTTCTCCTCCACTTTGAAAGCACAGACCAGGGACCAGGAACCCTAACCAGCCTGCCTGTCAGTGGCCCCTGGCTTCTAGCTCACACCAGCCTAACCATCCCACGAAGGTGGCCACAGGGCAATGCATACTGGAAATCACTGGTTAGCAATCATTATAGCTCCAGCTTTTGCACCAAGGTGAGAAAGGGGCAAAGCATCCCGGAACACTCCAGACCCATACTACTTGGACTTCGGGCAGCTTGCTAGGGCACCCCCAGTGCAGAGAATTCTAGTACCACCTGCTTCAAATCCAGCTGTCTATCAGGGTTCCCCCTGTGTGTAGCACCCTGGAAACCCCCCAGCTGTGCCTACCAACATCAAGTAAACTTTCACATTATATGGGTCCCAGAAGAAGAGAGAAAGAAAGAAGCAGAAAACTTATTGGAAGAAATAATAACTGAAAACTTTCCTAACCTAGGAGAAAAAATAGATATCTAAGTTCAAGAAGTACAGACAGTTTCAAACAAGCTAAACCCAAGGAATCCCACACCATAACACATTATCTTTAATCTTTGATATTTAATTATTAAAAGAATTTTTAAAGCAGCAAGAGAGCAGCAAAACATTATATACAAGGGAAACCCTATAAAACTATTAGCTGATTAACTTCACAGGTCACAGAAAGTGCCATGCCATGTTATATTCAAAGTGCTGAAAGGAAAAAAAAAATTATAACCAAGAATACTTTAACCAAGGTTATCATTCAGAACTGAAGGAAAGATACAGAGTTTCCCAAACAAAAGTTAAAAGAGTTTATTACCACTAACAAAGCCTTACAAAATGTTAAAGGGCCTTTAAGTGGAAAAGTTATGGCCATAATTAGACATAAGAAAATTATGGGTAAAAAGATACAAAATATGACAGCACATAAATAAAACGTGGAGGGAGTGAAAAATATTAAGATTTTGTTTGAACTTAAATGTAACTTAACACAGACTGCTATATAGTTAGGATGTTGTATATGAACCTCATGGTACTCAAAAACCCAAAATCTATAATAGATACACAAAACTTAAAGAGAACGTGAAATATATAGCAGACAGAAACTCAATTACAAAGAAAGAAAGAAAGAAAGAAAGAAAAGAACAGAGAAGAACAACAAAATCAACTAGATAACAATTAATGAAATGACAGTAAGTACATACCTATCAATAATTACTTTAAATGTAAATGGCCTAAATGCTCCAATCATAAGACATAGGTGGCAGAATGGGGAAAAAAAAAACCACAAACACAGACAAAAACCCAACCATTTTTATGTTGCCTACAAGAGATTCCCCTCAGATCTAAAGATACATACAGACTGAAAGTGAAGGGATGGAATAGAATTTACCAGGCAAATGGAAGTAGAGGGAAAAAAAGAAAAAGCTGGGGTAGCAATACTCATACCAATGAAAAAAGACTTTAGGACAAAGACTAACAAGAAACAAAAAAAGGGTATTTTGTGATGACTGATCAATCCAACAAGAGGATATAACAATTGTAATAACTTAAGTACCCAACACTGGAGCACCTAAATACATAAAGCAAATACTAACAGACATAAAGAGAAATTTATGATAATACAGTAATAGTAGGGGACACCCACTTACATTAATGGATAGATCATCTAGGCAGAAAAATCAATAAGAAAATGGGGTCTTTGAATGACACATTAGACCAGATGGACCTAACACATATAAACAGAACATCCCATCCAAAAACAATAGAATATACACGCTTTTCAAGTGCACATGCAATGTTCTCTAGAAGAGACTACATTAGGCCACAAAACAAGTCTCAATAAATTTAAGAAGACTGAAATCATATTGTGCATCTTCTCTAACCACAATGGTATGAAACTAGAAATCAACCAAAGAAGAAACTGGAAAAAACACAAACGTGTAGGCTAAATAACGTGATACTAAACAGCCAATGGGTCCATGAAGAAATCAAAGAAGAAATTTTAAAAAGTACATGGAGAAAAGTGAAAATGAAAACACAACAGTCCAAAAATCTCTGGGACATAATAAAAAGTTGTGTTTAAGATTTTTATCCAGGTATTTGAGAAAAAGAGGGAGAGAGAGAGAGAGGGAGAGAGAACATGAGAATACGGGAGGCACAGACAAAGAAGCAGTTTCCCTGCTGAGCCTGACCTGGGGCTCTATCTGAGGACCCTGGGATCATAAACTGAATCAAAGGCAGACGCTTAACCACCTATGCACTGAGCCACCTATGCACTGTGGGAAAGCAGTTTTAAGAGGAAAATATATAGTGATACAAACTTACCTCAAGAAACAAGTAAAAGCTCAAATAAAGAATCTAACCTTATATCTAAAGGAACCAGAAAAAGAATAAGCACAGCACAAGGAGGAAATGATAAATTGGAGAAGTAAATGAAATAAAGATTTTTTTTATTATGTTAGTCACCATACAGTACATCTTTAGGTTTTGATATAGTATCCCATGATTCATTATTTGTGCGTAACACTCAGTGCTCCATGAAATGCATGCCCTCCTTAATACCCATCACCAGGCTAACCTATACCCCCACCTCCCTCCCCTCTGAAACCCTCAGTTTGTTTCCCGGAGTCCATAGTCTCCCATGGTTCCTCTTCCTCTCTGATTTCCCTGCCTTCATTTTTCCCTTCCTTCTCCTAATGTCCTCCATGCTATTCTTCATGTTCCACAAATAAGTGAAACCATATGATAATTGATTCTCTCTGCTTGACTTATTTCACTTAGCATAAAGGAAAGAGTCAACAAAACAGAGGTAACCCATGGAATGGGAGAAGATATTTGCAAATAACACTACAGATAAATGGCTGGTATCCAAGATCTATAAAGAACTTCTCAAACTCAACACCCAAAAAACAAACAAGTCAAAAAAAGGTCAGAAGCCATGAACAGACACTTCTCCAAAGAAGACATACGAATGGCTTATGGATACATGAAAAAATGTTCATCATCATTAGCCATTGGAGAAATTCAAATCAAAACCACATTGAGATACCACCTTACACCACTTAGAATGCCAAAAATTGACAAGGCAAAAAAAAAAAACAACAACAAATGTTGGAGAGGTTGTGGAGAAAGGGGAAACCCTCCTTACACCGTTGGTGGAAATACAAGTTGGTGAAGCCACTTTGGAAAAACAGTGTGGAGGTTCCTCAAAAGGTTAAAATTAGAGGTATCCTATGACCCAGCAATTTCACTACTGGACGTTTACCCCAAAGATACAGATGTAGGGAAAAGAAGGGCCACATGCACCCCCAAAGCCAAACTGTGGAGAAAGCTGAGATGCCCTTCAGCAGATGAATGGATAAAGAAGACGTGGTCCATATATACAATGGAATATTACTCAGCCATCAGAAAGGATGGATACCCAACTCTAGCATTAATATGAAACAAAATTTTTTTAAAAAATAAGAACAAAAATGAAAGAGCCAGTACATTGCAAGGATAAGATTGAGAAACCCTTAGCTAAAATCATAAAGAAAAAAACCCAGAAAGTACCCAAAAAGATAAAATCAGAAATTAAAGATAATAAACAATGGACACCACACCACACAGAAATACAAAGCATTATAAGAGAATACTATAAAAAATTATATGCCAACAAACTGGTCCACCTAGAAGAAATAGAAACATACAATCTCTAAGACTTTATCAAGAAGAAATAAAATACCTGAACAGACTGATTACTAGAAATAAAACTGAATTGGTAATCAAAAACTACCAAAAAATAAACGTCCGGGACCACACAGATTCAAAAGTGAAGTCTACCAAACATTTAAAGAAGATTTAATAACTGTTCTCCTCAAACTATCCCAAAAAAACAAAAAAGGAAGGGAAGCTTCCAAATACGTTCTATGGGGCCAGCATTACCTTGATACCAAACAAGACAAGAGCACAACAACAACAACAAAAAATTAGAGACCAATATCCCTGATGAACATAGATGCAAAAATCCTCGACAAAATATAGCAGACCACATTCAAAAATACATTCAAAGGATCATTCACCCTGACCAATTAGATTTATTCTAGGGATGCAAAGATGGTTCAATATTTATAAATCAACCAACATGCATTTATACATTTATACCACATCAATAAAATGAAGGATAAAAATAATATGATCTTTTCAGTAGATGCAGAAAAATCTTGTGACAAAATTCAACGTCTCTTTATGATCAAAACTCTCAACAAAGTAGGTTTAGAGGTAACACATTTCAACATAATAAAAGACCATTTATGAAAAAAACCCAAGTTAATATAATCAACAGTGAAAGCCTGCAGGTTTTTCCTCTAAGATCAGGAATAAGACAAGGATATCCACTTTCAAACTTTTGCTCAACATATTATACTGGCAGTCCTAGCCACAGAAATAAGGCAAAATAATTAATTAATTAATTAATTAATTAATTAAAATAAGGGGCATCCAGATTGGTAAGGAATAAATTAAGCTGTCACTATTTGCAGATGACATAATATTATACACAGAAAACCTGAAAGACACCACCAAAAAACTTTTAGAATAAAGTAACTCAGTAAATTTGTAGGATAAAAAATTAATACCCAGAAATCTGTAGTGTTCTATACCCCAAAAGTGCAAAAACAGAAAAAGAAATGAACAAAACAATTACAATTACACTATAAAGAATAAAAACTTAGAAATAAACTTAACCAAGGAGGTTAAAAACCTGTATTCTGCAAACTATAAAACATTGATGAAAGAAATTAAACACAAATGGAAAGATACTCCATGCTCATGGATTGAAAGAATATTCCGCGTTCCTGGCCCGAGCTCGAGTCCTGGCCTCTCACCTTACTCTCTGAACAGCATGAGCTTCACCACCCACTCCACCTTCTCTTCCAACTATCAGTCCCTGGGCTCCATGCAGTCGCCCAGCCACCGGGTCTGGCCTGTCAGCAGCGCGGCCAGCGTCTATGCAAGCGCTGGAGGCTCAGGCTCCCGGATCTCCGTATCCCGCTCCACCAGCTTCCGGGGCGGCTGGGGATCCGGGGGCCTGGCCACGGGGTTGGCTGCCGGGATGGCCAGGGGTCGGGCGGGCATAGGGGGTATGCAGGGCGAGAAGGAGACCATGCAAGACCTGAATGACCGCCTGGCCTCCTACCTGGAGAGGGTGAGGAGCCTGGAGGCAGATAATCAGAGACTGGAGGTGAGAATCCGGGAACACCTGGAGAAGAAGGGACCCCAGGTCAGAGACTGAGGGCATTACTTCAAGACCATCGAGGAGCTGAGGTCTCAGATTTTTGCAAGTTCTGTGGACAATGCCCGCATCATTCTGCAGATTGACAATGCCCGTCTTGCTACTGATGACTTCAGAGTCAAGTATGAGACCGAACTGGCCATGCGCCAGTCCGTGGAGAGTGACATCCACGGGCTCCGCAAGGTCATCGATGACACCAATGTCACTAGGCTGCAACTGGAGACAGAGATTGAGGCTCTCAAGGAGGAGTTGCTCTTTATGAAGAAGAACCATGAGGAGGAAGTAAAGGGTCTACAGAACCAAATTGCCAACTCAGGGTTGACCATGGAGTTGGATGCCCCCAAGTCTCAGGACCTCAGCAAGATCATGGCAGACATCTGGGCCCAGTATGATGAGCTGGCTTGGAAGAACCGACAGGAGCTGGACAAATACTGGTCCCAGCAGATTGAGAAAAGCACCACAGTGATCACCACACAGACCTCAGAGATAGGAGAGGCTGAGATGACCCTCACGGAGCTGAGACATACTGCCCAGTCCTTGGAAATCAACCTGGACTTGATGAGAAACCTGAAGGCCAGCTTAGAGAACAGCCTCAGGGAGGTCAAAACCCGCTAGGCCATGCAGATGGAGCAGCTCAATGGGGTCCTGCTTCACCTGGAGTCGGAACTGTGCCAGACCCGGGCAGAGGGGCAGCGCCAGGCCCAGGAGTACGAAGCCCTGTTGAATGTCAAGGTCAAGCTGGAGGCTGAGATCTCCACCTACCGTCACCTGCTGGAAGATGGGGAGGACTTCAATCTCAGTGACGCTCTGGACAGCAGCAGCTCCATGCAAACCATACAGAAAACCACTACCCGCAGGACTGTGGACGGCAAGATCGTGTCTGAGACCAATGACACCAAAGTTCTGAGGCGTTGAGGGAGCAGAAGCAGGGTACACTTTGGGGAGCAGGAGGCCAATAAAAAGTTCGAAGGTCAAAAAAAAAAGAAAGAAAGAATATTCCGCACTCTCCATAGCAACTACAGATTCAGTGCAATACCTACCAAAATGCCAATGGCATTTTTCATAGAATTAGAACAACTGATGCAAAAATTTGCATAAAAGCACAAAAAACTCTGAATAGCCAAAGCAGTCTTGAGAAAGAAAAAGAGGTGGAGGTATCACAATCCCAGATTTAAAGATATACTATAAAGATGTAATAATCAAAACAGTATGGTACTGGCACAAAGATAGACACACATAGACCGATGGAACAGAATAGACCAGCAGTAAACCCATGCTTATATAGTCAATCTATGGCAAAGTAAACAAAAATATGCAATGGGGAAAAGATGGTCTTTTCAATAAATGGTGCTGGCGAAAACTGGACAGCTACAAGCAAAAGAATGAAACTGGACCACTTTTTCACACTATACACAAAAAACTCAAAATATTTTAAGGACCTAAATGTGAGACCTGAAACCATAAAAATCCTAGGGGAGAACACAAGCAGTAATGTCACTGATGTCGGCCTTAGCAACATTTTTCTTTGGCAAGAAAAACAAAGGAAAGATAAAGGGCTTACATCAAAATAAATTTCTGGACAGTGAAGGAAACCATGGACAAAACAAAAGGCAACCTACTGAATGGTAGAAGACATTGGTAAATGATATACCCACTCAGGTGTTAATATCCAAAATATATAAAGAACTTCTACAACTTAACACCATAAATCCCCAAATAATCTGATTTTAAAAATGGGCAGAGGGCTTGAATAGACATTTTTCCAAATACAACATACAGATGGCCAACAGACACATACACCATGTCAATATTCCATGAAAAAGCAGAATACACATTCTTCTCAAGAAAACATGAAACATTCTTAAAAATAGATCATGGTAGGCCACAAAACAAGTCTTAAATTTAAGAAAGTTGAAATCTTATCAAGCATCTTTTTCCAATCACAGTGGTATGAAACTAGAAATCAATTATAAAAGAACTGAAAAACTCACAAATATGTAAGATTAAAGAACATGCTACTGAACAATCATGAATCAAAGAAAAAATAAAAAGACCTATCCTGCAGCCCCCATGGCTGAATCTACCCCACTAGATTCAGCAGGTACATATAATCCCTACAGAGGATATCCCTTGAACACCTGGCTCTTGTGGCCGGGGGCGGAGGGCTTGTGTTTCTGAGCCCCATGGGGCTAAAACAATTGGAGAGGCAGTTTTTGGTAGGCTTCTACCCCCAGGACAAATACTGGTCCCAGCAGATTGAGGAAAGCACCACAGTGATCACCACACAGACCTCAGAGATAGGAGAGGCTGAGATGACCCTCACGGAGCTGAGACATACCGCCCAGTCCTTGGACACTGACTCCACAGAGAGCAGACTGAAGTAATCTCCAGTCTTCCTGTACCACTCCTTCAAGACTGGGAGAGAGAGATTTTTCATCTCATACCAGAAACAAGTAGAGAGTCCAGAAAAATGAGGAAACAAAGACATATGCTCCAAAGGAAAAAAAAAAAAAAAGATAAAATCCCAGAATACAACGTTATTGAAACAAAGATAAGTAATTTACATGATGAAGAGTTCAAAGTAATGGTCACAAAAGTGCTCACCAATCTTAACAGAAGAATAAATGAACATAGAGAGTACTTTCAAAAAGAGATAGACAATCATATTAAAAAATGGGCAGAAGATATGAACAGACACTTCTCCAATGAAGATATACAAATGGCTAACAGACACACGAAAAAATGTTCATCATCACTAGCCATCAGGGAGATTCAAATTAAAAAAAATACAATGAATACTGTTATGCTGAAAATAAATTTTAAAAATTTAAAGAAAAAGAAATGAACCACTGATAAATGCAGATACATGGGTGAATCTTGAAATAATTATATTGAATTAAAGATGTTAAAAAATAAAAAATTAAAATTAAAAAAAAACCCACATTGAGATACCACCTTACACCAGTTAGAATGGCCAAAATTAGCAAGACAGGAAACAACATGTGTTGGAGGGGATGTGGAGAAAGGGGAACCCTCTTACACTGTTGGTGGGAATGCAAGTTGGTGCAGCCTCTTTGGAGAACAGTGTGGAGATTCCTCAAGAAATTAAAAATAGAACTTCCCCATGACCCTGCAATTCCACTACTGGGTATTTACCCCAAAGATACAGATGGAGTGAAAAGAAGGGCCATCTGTACCCAATGTTTATAGCAGCAATGGCCATGGTTGCCAAACTGTGGAAAGAACCAAGATGCCCTTCAACAGACAAATGGATAAGGAAGATGTGGTCCATATGCACTAGGAGTATTATGCCTCCATCAGAAAGGATGAATACCCAACTTTTGTAGCAACATGGACGGGACTGGAAGAGATTATGCTGAGTGAAATAAGTCAAGCAGAGAGAGTCAATTGTCATATGGTTTCACTTATTTGAGGAGCATAACAAATAGCATGGAGGACAAGGGGAGTTACAGAGGAGAAGGGAGTTGAGGGAAATTGGAAGGGGAGGTGAACCATGAGAGACTATGGACTCTGAAGAACAATCTGAGGGGTTTGAAGGGGCGGAGGGAGGTTGGGGGAACCAGGTGGTGGGTATTGGAGAGGGCATGGATTGCATGGAGCACTGAGTGTGGGGCAAAAACAATGAATACTGAAAATAAATTTTTTAAAAAATGATAGAAAATATTAGAAAGTACCAAACAGTCATAAAGCTGAAGAATACAATAACTGAATAATACACTAGAGGGGTTCAGTAGCAAACTAGATGAAGCAGAAAAAAGAATCAGTGACCTGGAAGACATGGCAGTGAAACTCATACAAACAGATCAGCAAAAAGAAAAAGAATTTTAAAAAGTGAAAAATTACTTAAGGGACCTATAGAACAACATCAGGTGATAAGGGATAGTAAGACTTTAAGTGGACTAGCAATTTTGGTTAGGGTGACCTTAAGGAACAAAATAACCTCTGAGTGATTCAAATCCAGACTTACTAGTCAAAACATTATATCACTTAATGATGCAAGATACTGATCAACAGAACAAGTTATCTTCAGATAACACTGCAATCCTATTCTAGAATTCATATCAACAATAGGGTTTACTACCTTGTGTTGTATCAGGACATCCCAAGGTGCAACCACTATTAATGATTCATTTGTTCAATAATTAAAATCCTACATGATCTGAGTACAGACCAAAAGTAATTCAGATTAGTTTCTTTCTATTATAGACTTTGCCCAATATGAAAGGACAAGAAAAATGAAGCTCACTTCATTAGTTTGAGACATCCTCAAACTAATAGATTATATAATCTTAATTTATATCCACCCTGCCCAAGAACAGGGTTTGTTAGGATGGCAAAGCTCAGTGACTGTGTAAAACTTAAGCCTTTATACTCCATTTCTATTCCTAACAAAATATTTATAATCAACATTACCTCATTGATTATCCCCACCCCACTCGTCATGGCATTCCTCACACCAATCAAGTGAAAAGTTCTAGGATATATACAACTTTGCAAAAGACCAAACATTGTTGGCCCTCATGGTCTATTACAACCTATTGCTGATGCTGTTAAGTTATTCATTAAAGAACCAATGAAACACTAACTTCATCAATATCTGTATCCATCACTGAACCAATCTTAGCCCTCACCATAACCCTACAATATAAATTCTGTTGCCTATACCATGTTCACCGATCAATATAAACCTAGGAGTACTATTAATGCTAGCTATATCAGGCTCAGTTATAATTTCCATCCTCTGATCTGGATGCCCTCGAATTCAAATATGCATTACTTGGGGCTATCTGAGATGTAGCACAGAGAATTTCATATGAAGTAACTCTAGCAATTATCTTACTATCAGTACTACTAATAAATGGATTGCTTACACTATCAGCATTAATCATTACTCAAGAATACTTAGGATTAATTTTTCCATCATGACTGTTAGCCATGATGGGATTAATTTCAATCCTAGCAGAAGCCAACTGAGCAGCATTCGCCTAACAGAAGAAGTCGTCACTGGCTTCAACACTGAATTACAGCAGCCCATTTCCCCTATTTTTCCTAGCAGAATAGGCCAAAATCCTCCTAATAAACATTTTCACAACAATCATATTCCTAGAAGCATTTCATAGCCCCTACATGCCAGAACTAATTAATTTCATTGTCAAAACTCTCCTACTAACCATTACCTTTCCATGAATTTGGGCATCTTACCCACAATTCCAATATAACTAATACACCTCTTGTGAAAAAACCTTCTATCACTAGATTATCACTATCACTAGCCCTTTGTATGTCACAAATATCCTGGCCTATCATTAGATCAGGTGTTATACCACAATCCTAAAAATACCTCTGACAAAGAGTTACTTTGATAGAGTAAATAATAGATGTTTAAATCTGATTATTATTATATAATTTTAATATACATTTTAATATCTTATTTCTTTCATTCCTAGAATGACAGGAATCAAACATACCCCTAGAAATTAAAAAATTAAAAATTATAGCATATTCCATAATAAAGTCAGCTAAATAAGCAATTGGACTCTTCCTGCCAATACTGGTTACTATCCTTCCTATGCTCATTTTTACCATTATTATAATAACCATTATCTCAGGAACTATAATTGTAATAACAATCTCTCAATCACACTATCTAAATTGGCTTTAAATAAATATACTAGCTATTATCCCAGCTTTAATAAGAAAAAAAATTTAACCCTTGAGCCACAGAATCCTCTACTAAGTATTTCCTAACATAAGCAACCACATCAATACTTCTTATAATGGCCATTATTAACTTAATATATTCTGGACAATGAATAATTATATTTAATCCAACAACATCCTTCCTTCTGCCATTGTAACAATAGCTCTCATTATAAAACTTGGACTTTCCCCTTTCCACTTCTGAGTACCTAAAGTAATACAAAGAATTCTGTTATCCTCAGGCCTAATTTTATTAACATGACAAAAACTTGCATCGATGTCAATCTTATACCAAATCTCATCATCCATTAATCCAAACTTAATTCTATCCATAGCTATTGCATCAATTCTAATTGGAAGATGAGGTGGACTTAACAAAAAGGCATATATGAAAAAAATCACAGCCTATTCATCAGCTGCCCACACAAAGTGAATAACACCTATCACAATTTATAACCCACCTATAATAACCCAAAATCTATTAATCTACATCATGATGACACTCCCCACATTCATATTATTGTGTGTAATTCATCCACCACAACACTATCACTCTCATATATTTGGAAGAAAATATCCTTAATTTTACATTAATCTTTACCACCATACTATCAATAGGCCTTCCTCCTCTCTCAGGATTTCTGCCCAAATGGATAATTATCCAGGAACTGACAAAAAAATGATCTTATTATACCAACATTAATAGCCATTATAGCACTACTCAATCTGTACTTCTACATGCAATTAACTTCACATCACTAATTATATTTCCATCAATAAACAACATACAAATAAAAGGACAATTTGAAAGTATAAAATGGTTAACTCTTTTAACACTACTAATTATAACAATAACAATTTAGTTAGAAAAGACCAAGGGGAAAAAAGAAAAAAAAAAAAAAAGAGAAGACAAAAAAAAAAGAGATAAAGAAAAGACCAAAAGCCTTCAAAGCTCTGAGAAAGTGTATTCACTTAATTCCTAAAAAGTACAAGGAGTGCCCAGACTTCATCCTACATCAACTGAACACAAAACAAAATTTTTAATTAAGTTAAAACCTTACTAGATTTCCATCCCATGAAATTTTAGTTAATGGATAAGTAACTGAATCAATTAGCTTTAATTTACTTCTCCCACCATCTAGGGGGAAAAAGGCTGAAGAAGCCCCAGCAGAGTTGAAGCTGCTTCTTTGAATTTATTATTCAGTATGATATTCACCACAGGGCTTAACAAAATGATGACTCAACCTCTGTCTTTAGAGGTTAGTGCTTACTTAGCCATTATTCTCAAGAAACCATAAAGATACCAGCACTCTATACCTACTATTTGGTGCATGAACTAGAATAGAACTAATGAAATAGAATAGGAACTGCTTGAAGCCTTTTTATTTATTTATTTATTTATTTATTTATTTATTTAAGAGCACAGGAGTGCAGGGGGAGGAGCAGAGGGACAGGGACAAGCCGACTCCACACTGAGCATAGGCCCCACACAGGGCTGCTCAATCTCAAGACCCTGAGATCATGATCTGAGCTAAAACCAGGAGTCTTATACTTAACCAACAGAGTCACCCAGGTGCCCCTGTCGGAAGCCTTTTAATCCATGTGGAAATTGGCCAACCTGGAGGTTTACTGGGAGATAACCTAATTTATAAGGTAACCATAGTTGCCCAGGCATTCATAATTTCCTTTATAGTATCACCTATTATAATTGGACAATTTGGAAACTGTTCAGTCCCCTCAATAATCAGAGCACCTGATATGGCATCCCCCCAAATAACATGAGTCTCTGACTATTACCAGCATCATTTCTGCTCTAACATCATTAACAGTTGGAGCAGGTACAGAAACCAGGTGAAGAGTATACACACCCCAGCCTGCAACCTAGCTCAGGAGAAGCATCAGTCAATTTAACCATCTTCTCTCCCCATATATATGTATCCTCAATTTTAGGGGCTATCAACCATATTACCACAATCATTAAAATAAAACCACCAGCTGTATCTCAATACTAAACACCTTTATTCCATGGATCCCTCTTAACCACAGTCTTCCTATTACTACTATCACATCCGGTCTTAGCAACCAGAATTACCATATTACTACCAGACCATAACCTAAAACACCACAATCTTTGATCCTGTAGGAGAGGCAACCCACTGATACCAATGCTTATTTTGATTTTGAGTCTCCAGATATTCCAAAGTTTATATTCTTATCTTCCCTAGATTTGGAATAACTACATGTATTACTACATATTATTCAGGGAAAAAAAGAACCTTTTGGATATATAGGAATAGTTTGGGCCATAGTATCTATTGGATTCCTAGGTTTTATTGTATGAGCCCAGCATATTTTTAACAGTAGGCACAGATGTTGACATATGAGCATATTCTACAACAGCTACTAGAATTTTGCCACCCCGACAGCATAGAAGTATTTAGCTAACTAGCAACCCTTCATGGAGGCAACATGATCACTGGCCATACGATGAGCCCCAGCTTTTATCTTCCTATTCACAGTAGGAGGTCTAGCAGGAATTGTTTTAGCCAACTCATCCCTAGACAGTGTTCTCCAGGACAAATAGTATATGGTAGTGCATTTTTACTACATATTATCAATAGAAACATTTTCACCATCATAGGAAGATTTGTTCACTGTTCCCATTATTTTCTACAAGCTACACAGTCAACTGTAGTTGGGCAAAGATCCTCTTTACAATCAGTAATTGGAGTTAACTTTCTTCCCACTCGGCCTTTCAGGAATGCCCTGACATTGACTATCCAGATGTGTACACAACATGAAACACTATGTCATTTACAGGTTCATTCTTCTCCTTAACAGCAGTAATATTATCTTTATAAATTGAGAAGTATTTGCATCCAAATGAGAAGTAGCAATAGTGGAATTAACTAACACTAATCTTGAATGACTACATGGATGCCTTCCACCATATCATACATTTGAAGAATCCCCATACATAAGCCTAAAATAAGAAAAGGATCAAACCCTCTAAAAATGGTTTCAAGCCAATACCATAGCCATTATGTCTTTCTCAATAGTGAAATATTAGCAAATATTACATAACTTTGTCAAAGTTAAATTATGGATTTAAGTCCTTTATATCTCCTTGGCATATCCACTCAAAATCCCCCATTACAGAAGAACTCCTACACTTTCATGACCATATATAATCATCTTTTTAATCAACTCTCTAGTTCCTTATACCATTTCACTAGTATTAATAGCTAAATTAACCCACACAAATACAATAGGTGTGCAAGAAGTAGAAACGATATGAACTACCTTACTACTCATTATCCTAGCCTTAATTGCTTTGCCATCATTATAAATTATTGATATAATCGATAAGCTCAACAACGCCTAACTGGAAAAACTAAGCCATCAATGATCCTGAAGCTATGAATATATGCATTACAAAGACTTAAACTTTGACTTCCACTTCCTGATTTCTTTGGCTTAAATTGAATAATTCACACAACCTAAAACCAAGAGATCTACAACTAGTAAAGGTTGACAGCCAAGTTGTCTTACCCATAGAAATAACAATCCAGATATTAATCTCACTAGCAGATATCTTACACTCATGAGCTGTCTCCAGACAATTAAATCAAACAACCTTAATACCTACACATCCAAGCCTATATTATGGGCAGTGCTCAGAAATTTGTGGGTCAAATCAGTTTTATAGCAGTCATTCTTGAATTAATCCCACTTACACACTTAGAAAAATTATCCACAACTGTACTGTAATGTCATTAAGAAGCTAAGTAGTATTGGGGTACTTGGGTGGCTTGGTCAGATAAGTGTCTGACTCTTGATTTTGGCTCAGGTCATGATCTCAGGCTCATGAGACTAAGCCCCACATCAGGCTCCAGGAGCCTACTTAAGATTCTCTCTCTCCATCTCCTCATGCCCCTCCCCCATAAAAAATTTTTAAAAAGTTTAAAAAGAAGCTCAGTAGTATTAACCTTTAAAAGGTTAAAGACAGGGGCACCTGGGTGGCTCAGTGGGTTAAGCCTCTGCCCTTGGCTCAGGTCATGATCTCAGGGTTCTGGGATCGAGCCCCGCATCGGGCTCTCTGCTCATCAGGGAGCCTGCTTCCTCCTCTCTCTCTGCTTGCCTCTCTGCCTACTTGTGATCTCTATCTGTCAAATAAATAAAATCTTTAAAAAAAAAAAAAGGTTAAAGACAGAGTTTAAGCTTCTCCTTAATGATATGCCACAACTAGACACATCAATGTAATTTATCACCTTCATATCAATAATTATAACCCTATATGTTGTATTTCAGCTAAAAATTTCAAATCACTATGACCCATCAAACCCAAATTAAAAACAAAGACATGGTAGTACTTCACCCTTTGAGAGAAAAAGTAAGTGAAAATCTATTTGCCTCTTTTATTATCCCAGTAATGATAGAGTTATCTATCATAATTTCAATTACTATATTCCCTACAACCTAACCAACTAATCAACAATTATCTAATTGCTATCAAAAATGACTAATTCAATTAACATCAAAACTATTAACTATCCATAATCATAGGACACAACCAAGGACAAAACTGAACTCTAATACTCCTCTTACTCATTCTATTTATTGGCTTAGCAAGCATAAAGGGCCCACTACCACACCTACCTCACAACTCCCAGTGAATCTAGGGATAGCCATTCCACCTTGAGCAGAGATAATAATTAATGGCTTTGTCAGGCCCAACTTCTACCCCAAAGAATAACCATCCCACTGATTCGAATACTAGCAATTATCAAAACCATTAGCTTTTTCATCCAACGAAGAGTACTAGCTGTATGGCTAACTGCCAGTATCACTGCTGAACACCTACTCATTCATTTAATTGTGGGAGGAAGCCTTGCGTTAATAAACATTAGCCCCACTATAGCTCTCATTACCTTCATCACTCTTAATTCTACTATCCTTGAATTCACTGTGGCCTTAATTCAAGCTTATGTATTTGCTCTACTAGTTATCCTTCACCTTACATGCTAACATCTAATGACCCACCAAACCCACACATACTATATAGTAAACTCCTGCTCCCAACCATTTAAGGCACTCTATTGGCTCTCCTTATAACATTGGGTCCATAGCTTTTACTTTACCTCAATCTTCCTATTATCTCTAGGCATTAACAACTAATATCTTGATGATGTATCATTGATGAAGAGACATTATTTGAAAGAGTACATTCCAAGGTCACCACACACCAGTTGTTCAAAAAGGGTTTCAGTACGGAGTAATTCTTTCATTATTTCAGAAATCTTTTTTACTTGCTTCCTCTGGGCTTTTACCATTTAAGTCGACCTCCAACACCTAAACTAGGTGGTTGCTGACCACACACTGGCATCCATCCCCTAAATCCTCTAGAAGTACTGTTTCTCAATACTTTTCTCCTATAAGCTCTGGGCTATATATATCACCTAAGCCCACGACAGCCTCACAGGAGGAAATCACAAACACAACTTCAAGCCCTATTCATTACAGTCTCTCTAGGAATTTATTTTACCTTATTACAAGCCTTTGAGTATTATGAAACATCATTTACAATCTCAGATGGAGTTTATGAATAGACATTTTTTTTTAAAGATTTTATTTATTTATTTGACAGAGAGAAATCACAAGTAGGCAGAGAGGCAGGCAGAGAGAGAGAGGAGGAAGCAGGCTCCCCGCTGAGCAGAGAGCCCGATGTGGGACTCGATCCCAGGACCCTGAGATCATGACCTGAGCCGAAGGCAGCGGCTTATCCCACTGAGCCACCCAGGCGCCCCTATGAATAGACATTTTTTATGGCTACAGGCTTTCATGGACTACGTGCAATTACTGGCTCTACCTTCCTCATCATCTGTCTCCTGCTGCAACTAAAATTTCATTTCACATCTAATTATCACTTTGAATTTGAAGCAGTTACTTGATATTCACATTTTGTAGATGTAGTAGGACTATTCCTATAGGTCTCCATTTATTGGTGAGGGTCTTATTCTTTTAGTATTAAACAGTACAATTCCATTTAATCAGTTTCAGTACAACCTGAGGAAGAATAATAAATATTAACCTATCAATTAGCACACTACTAAACTCATTGCTTGTATTAATTGTATTCTGACTTCTCCAGCTAAACATCCACATGGGGGAATAAAAAATCCCCTATGAATGTGGATTCAACCCCATAGGATCAGCCCACCTATGCTTCTCCATAAAATTTTTTCTGGTAGCTATTACATTTCTGTTATTTGACCTACAAATGCTGTTCTTCTACCTCTACCTTCACTGTCTCAAACAGCCTAAAAACCATCCTTATCATGGCTTTAATATCAATCTCATTACCAGCCATAAGTCTCACCTATGAATGCGCCGAAAAAGAATCAGAATGAAACCAAATGATAATTAGTTTAAACTAAAACCAGTGATTCCATTATGGCTAATTTCATAATTATCAAATGTCTCTAGTCTATATCAACATTATTCTACCAATCATTGTATCCTTAATGGAACTATTAATATACTGATTTCATTAAATACCATTTCCTTGTTTAAAGGGTATATTTATTCACCATTTATAGTAACCATAATAATTCTAAACACTCACTTTACAATACCTATCATCTTCTTAGTATTCATGGCATGTGAAGCTACACTATGATTATTTCTACTAATCATGGTGTCTAATATTTATAGTACTATGTACAAAACCTTAACCTCCTGCAATGCTAAAAATCATTCTAACCATTATATTACTACTACTGATATGATTATCAAAAAAACAATTTAATTTAAATTAATGAAACAGCCTATAGCCTATTAAATGGCCTTATTGACCTAATATTCCTAAATCATCTTAACAACAGCCTCAACTTTTCATTACTGTTCTTCTCTGACTCCCTATTGGGACCCCTATTGGCACTAACATAACTTCTTTCACTAATACTTATAGCTAGCCAATTTCATCAATCAATGGAAATCCTAACCCAGAAAAAGCTGTATAATACTAATTCTATTATAAATGTATTTTTTTAATTTTATGTATTTATTTAACAGAGAGAGAGAGAGAGCACAAGCAGGCAGAGTAGCAGGTAGAGGGAGAGGGAGAAGCAGGCTCACCCATTGAGCAAGGAACCCAACACGGGGCTCAATCCCAGGACCCTAGGATCATGACCCAAGACAAAGGGAGCCACCCAGGCATCCCTACAAATATTCTTTTTTTTTTTTAATTTTACTTATTTATTTAACACACAGAGATCTCAAGTAGGCAGAGAGACAGGCAGAGGGAGAGAAGGGGGAGGAAGTAGGCTCTCTGCCGAGCAGAGAGCCCAATGCGGGGCTTGATCCCAGGACCCTGAGATTATGACCCAAGCCAAAGGCAGAGGCTTAACCCACTGAGCCACCCAGGCACCCCCCCTACAAATATTCTTAATCATAACTTTCATTGCCATAGAATTATATTACATATCCTATTTGAAGCCACACTAGTACCAACCATAATTATTAGCACCCAGTGAGGGAATCAAACAGAATGATTAAATGAAGGGCTCTAGTTCCCATTTTATACTTTAGTAGGGTCACTCCCACTTCTCATTTAATTAATCTACAACCAAAAGCTCATAGTCATTTAATTTCTTAAGTTAGTACTGAGGCTGATCAGTGTTCAACTCTTGATCTAACATTTTCCTGTGATTTGTATGCATAATAGTGTTCATAGTAAAAATACACCTTTATAGGCTATACCTCTGACTGCCAAAAGCACACATAGAAGACAGTATTACATGGCACTTGAAGTGGTACTTGGAATAAATCTAACCAGAGACAAAGCATCTGTACTCAGAAAACTATAAAATACTCATGAAAGAAATTGAGGAAGACACAAAGAAATGGAAAAACCTTCCATGGTCATGGATGGGAAGAACAAATATTGTGAAGAATGTCTTTGCTACCTAGAGCAATCTACACATTTAATGCAATCCCTGTCAAAATACCACCAACTTTTTTCAAAGAAATGGAACAAATAATCCTAAAATTTATATGGAACCAGAAAAGACCCCAAATAGCCTGAGGTATGTTTGAAAAAGGAAACCTAGCTGGCGGCATCACAATTCCAGACTTCAAGCTCTATTACAAAGCTGTCATCATCAAGACAGTATGGTACTGGCACAAAAACAGACACATAGATCAATGCAATAGAGTAGAGAGGCCAGAAATGGACTCTCAACTCTTTGGTCAACTAATCTTTAACAAAGCGGGAAAGAATATCCAATGGAAAAAAGACAGTCTCTTCAACAAATGGTGCTGGGAAAATTGGACAGCTACATGCAGAAGAATGAAACTGGACCATTTCCTTATGCCACACACAAAAATAGACTCAAAATGGATGAAAGACCTCAATGTGAGATAGGAATCCATCAAAATCCTTGAGGAGAACACAGGCAGCAACCTTTTTTACCTCAACTGCAGCAACTTCTTCCTAGAAACATGCCAAAGGCAAGGGAAGCAAGGGCAAAAATGAACTATTGGGACTTCATCAAGATCAAAAGCTTGTGCACAACAAAGGAAACAATCAACCAAACTAAAAGACAACTGACAGAATGGGAGAAGATATTTGCAAAAAACATATCAGAAAAGGGGCTAGTATCCAAAATCTATGAAGAACTTATCAAACTCAATGCCCAAAGAACAAATAATCCAATCAAGAAATGGGCAGAAGACATGGACAAACATTTATGCAAAGAAGACATCCAGATGGCCAACAGACACATGAAAAAGTGCTAAACATCACTCAGCACCAGGAAAATACAAATCAAAGCCATAGTGAGATACCACCTCACACCAGTCAGAATGGCTAAAATTAACAAGTCAGGAAAGGACAGGTTGTTGATGAGGATGCAGATAAAGCGGAACCCTTCTACACTGTTGGTTGGAATGCAAGCTGGTGCAGCCACTCTGGAAAACAATATTGAGGTTCCTCAAAAAGTTGAAAACAGGGAGTGCCCAGGTGGCTCAGTGGCTTAAGCCTCTGCCTTCTGATCAGGTCATGATCTCAGGGTCCTGGGATAGAGTCCCGCATCCGGCTCTCTGCTAGGAGGGGAGCCTGCTTCCTCTTCTCTCTCTCTCTGCCTGCCTCTCTGCCTACTTGTGATCTCTCTCTCTCTCTGTCAAATACATAAATAAATAAAATCCTTAAAAAAATTTTTTTTAATTGAAAACAGAACTACCTTATGACCCAGGAATTGCACAACTGGGTATTTACCCCCAAAGACACAAATGTAGTGATTCAAAGGGGCATGTGCTCCCCAATGTTTACAGCAGCAATGTCCACAATAGCCGAACTATGGAAAGAGCATAGATGTCCATCAACGGATGAATAGATTATGATGATGTGATACACACACACACACACACACACACACACACACACGAATATTATACAGCCATCAGAAAAACAAAATCTTGCCATTTGCAGTGATGTGAATGGAACTAGAGGCTATTAGGCTAAGCAAAATAAGTCAAATCAGAGAAAGACAATTATCATATGATCTCGCTGACATGAGGAGTTTGAGAAACAAGACAGACTTCATAGGGGAAGGGAGGAAAAAATGAAACAAGACAAAACCAGAGAGGGAGACAAACCACAAGAGACTCTCAATCTCAGGAAAGGAACTAAGGGCTGCTGGAGGGGAGGGGTGTAGGTGGGAAGGGGTGGCTGAGTAATGGATACTGGGGAGGGTATATGCTATGGTGAGTGCTGTGAATTGTGTAAGGCTGATGAATCACAGACCTGTACCCCTGAAACAAATAAAATATTATATGTTAATTTAAAAAAATAGGTGAATACAGGATTCTATTAGTTACAGCAATACTAAACCTTTTAATGAACTACATAGCCCACATAGGAGCACCTAAATGTTAAACAGCTTAACAATAACCCACAACCTTCGGACCAACTAGGAGCACCTAAATGTATGAAGGAAACTTTAGCACACCTAAACAGAGAAATTAACAATAGCAATACAGTAATAGTAGGAGATTTTCACACCCCACTTACATCAATGGATAGATCATCCGGATGAAAATAAGGAAACATTGGCCTTAACTGACACATTAAACCAAATGGACTTTATAGATATATATATAGATATATAAAGCATCCTATCCAAAAACAGCAAAACAGGAGTTTGAGTTGTTTCTCAAACTCCTCATGTCAGCGAGATCATATGATAATTGTCTTTCTCTGATTTGACTTATTTTGCTTAGCCTAATAGCCTCTAGTTCCATTTTCAAATACACTATTCTTTTTCAAGAATATATCATTTATTACATCACAAAACAGGTTTTGATATATTTAAAAAGATTAAAACCGGATCAACCATCATTTGAGACTACAATGGTATAAAACTGAAATCATAAAGAACCTTAATGTGAATTTTATGTGTGTGAACTTTAAATATGTGAATTTTAAACAACATGCTACTGAACAACCAATAGGTGCATGAAGAAATCAAAGGGGAAATCAAAAAATACCTTGAGGTATAAAGCACACACTTATCTTGATGAACACTGAGTAATATATGGAACTGCTGAATCACTATATTGTATATCTGAAACTAATTAAAAAAAACACTGTATGTTATCTACACTGGAATTAAAATTTACAAGTTTAAAAAAAAACAAAAAAACCTCGAGACAAATGAAAATACAAATATAACATCCTGGGCACCTGAGTGGCTCAGTTGTTTTAAGCGACTGCCTTCAGCTTAGGTCATGATTCTGGGATCCTGGGATCAAGTCCCACATCAGGCCCCATATCAGGCCTCCTGCTCAGCAAGAAGTCTGCTTCTTCCTCTGACCCTCTCCCATTCATGCTCTCTCTCTCTCTCAAATAAGTAAATAAAATCTTTTTTTTTTAAATAAATAATTTAAAAGAAAAAGAAAGAAAATACATCCAAACCCATGGGATGTAGCAAAAGCAGTTCTAAGAAGTTCGGAGACCAAAATTCATAGCATAGCAATAGGGGTCTACCTCAAAGAACAAGAAAAATCTCGATCTAACTTTACACCTAAGGGAACAAGAAAAAAAACAAATGAAGCTCAAAATCGGTAGAAGGAAGGAAATAATAAAAATCAGAGCAGCAGGGTGCCTGGGTGGCATAGCTGCTTAAGCATCTGACTCTTGGTTTTGGCTCAGGTTGTGATCTCGGGTCATGAGGTCAAGCCCCTTCTCAGGCTCTGCACTCAGCACAGAGTCTGCTTGAGACTCTTTCTCCCTTTACCTCTCCTGTCTGTGCCTTATCTCTAAAAAAATAAATCCTTAAAAAAAAAAAAAAATCATCCAGGAGCACCTGGGTGGCTGAGTCATTAAGTGCTTGCCTTTGGCTCAGATCATGATCTCAGGGTCCTGGGATCGAGCCCCGCATCAGGCTCCCTGCTCATCAGGAAGCTTGCTTCTCCCTCTCCCACTCCCCCTGCTTGTGTTCCCTCTCTTGTTGTGTCTCTCTCTATCAAATACATAAATAAATCTAAAAAAAGAAATCCAAACAGAAAGAAATGAAAGAGACTGAAAGCACAATAGAAAAGATCAAGGAAACTAAGAACTGGTTCTTGAAAAGATAAAACAATTGAATAATATTTAGCTAGACTAAGAGGAGGCTCAAATAAATAAAATCAGAAATGAAAGAAGTTACAACTGATACCAAAGATATACAAAGGATTGTAAGAAACTACTATGAACAATTGTATAATTGTCCAACAAATTGGACAACATAGAAAAAACTAATACATTCCTAGAAACATACAGACTTGCAAATTTAGTCATAAAGATATAGAATATCTGAACAGACCCAGTACTAGCAAGGAGATTGAACCAGTAATCGAAACCTCCCAACCAAAGTTCAGGACCAGATGGCTTTACTGATGACTCCTACCAAATACTCAAAAGATTTAGTACCTATACTTCTCAAACTTCTCCAAAAAATTTGAAGATGTGGCAGTGCTTACAAACTTACTTCACAAGATCAGCATTACCCTGATAGCAAAACCAGATAAGGCACCACAAAAAAACAAATATACAGGTCAATATCCCTGATGAACACAGGTGTCAAAATCCTCAACAAAATATTAGTAAGCCAAATTCAACATTACATTATAAAAATCATATGTTATGATCAAGTGGGATTTATTCCAAGGATGCCAGTATAGCTCAATATATGCAAATCAATCAACATGATACACCACATTAGCAAAATGAAAGATAAACATATCAACTCAATAGATGCAAAAAGAACATTTGACAAAATTTAACATCCATTTATGATTTTAAAAATTATCAACAAAATGGGTCTAGAGGAAATATACCTCAATACAAAGGCCATATACAACAGACTCGTAGTTAACATCATACTTAACAATGAAAAACAAAGAAACAAAGAAAAGGAACAAGACAAGAATGCCCTCTCTTGCCACTTTTGTTAAATATGATATTGGAAGTACTGGCTGGAGAAATTATACAAGAAAAAGATATAAGAAGGCATCCAAATTGAAGAAGAAAGAAAGTAAACCATTATTTGCTGATGACATGATATTATATAGCGAAAATCCCTAAAGATTCCACCAAAAAAAACCATTAAAACTAATTAACAAATTTAGTCAAGTTAAAGGGTACAAAATCAATATACAAAAATCTGTTATATTTCTATACACTAATAATGTCAGTAATGCACTAATAATATAGTAACAATAAATAATAATATACTCATAATATACATATTATAAATAATAATATACTAATAATACACTAATAATATCAGAAAGGGATATTAAGAAAACAATCCCATAATTACATCAAAAAGAATAAGAAACCTAGGAATAAGCTAAAACCAGAGGTGAAAGATGTGTACGCTGACAACTATAAAATAGTAATGAAAGAAATTAAAGATGACACAAATAAATGGAAAGATAGTCCATGCTTCTGGATTGGAAGAATTAATATTTTTTAAATGTCCATACTATCCAAAGAATCCAATACCCAAAAGATTCAATGCAATCCCTATCAAAATTCCAATCGTATTTTTTTATTCACCACACCCAGTGCTCCAGCAATACGTGCCTTCCTTAATACCCACCACCAGGCTCACCCATCCCTCCACCCCACTTCCCTCCAAAACCCTCAGTTTGTTTCTCAGAGTCCGCAGTCTCTCATGGTTTGTCTCCCCCTCTGATTTCCCCCAACTCACTTCTCTCCATCTCCCAATGTCCTCCGTGTTATTCCTTATGCTCCACAAGTAAGTGAAACCATATGATAATTGACTTTCTGTGCTTCTCCAATGGCATTTTTCACACACACAAAAAAGAACAATCTTGAAATTTTTATGGAAGCACAAAAGACTCCAACGAGCTAAAGCAATCTTGAGGGAAAAAAAAAAAAAATCCGGAGGCATCATGTGCCCTGATTTCAAGCTATATTACAAAGCTATAATTATCAAAGCGGTATGGTACTAACATAAAAAGGAACACAGATCTGTGGAACAGAACAGGGAAGCCCAGAAATAAACCCACACATATTTGTCCGAATAATTTATGACAAAGTAGCCAAGAATATACAATGGGGAAAAAACAGTCTCTTCAATATAAAGTGTTGGGAAAACAGGACAGCCACGTGCAAAAACTAAGACTAGACCACGACCTTATACCATACACAAAAATTAACTTATAATAAATTAAAGGGTGTAACATAAAATCTGAATCCACAACACTCATAAAAGAAAACAAAGGTGGTAAGCTCCTCCACATAACCTTTGAGGATGATTTTTTTGGGGGATTTGACACAAAAAGTGAAAGCAACAATACCAATCTGGAAAGAACACAAAGATGTGGAGGCTAAACAGTATGTTACTGAGCAATGAATAAAACCAAGAAATCAAGGAGGAAATTAAAAAATACAGGTAGACAGGGGTGCTGGGTGGCTCAGTGGATTAAAGCCTCAACCTTCGGCTCAGGTCATGATCGCAGGGTCCTGGGATCCAGCATAGAGCATCCGGTTCTCTGCTCAGTAGAGAGCCTGCTTCCCTTCCTCTCTCTCTGCCTGCCTCTCTGCCTACTTGTGATCTCTGTCTGTCAAATAAATAAATAAAATCTTAAAAATAAATTAAAAATAAGAAATACAGGGAGACAAATGAAAATGAAACAAATGAGATGGCCCCAAAATATTTGGGACACAACAAAAGCAGTTCTATGATAGAAGTTTAAAACAATCAGGCCTACCTCAAGGAACAAGGAAAATCTCAAATAAACCACCTAACCTTACACTTAAAAGTTAGAAAAATAAATTCCAGAACAAGTAAAAAGAAGAAAATAAAAATTAGAACAGAAATAAATGAAATAGGGACTATAAAAATGGAAAAGTAAATGAAACCAGAGATGGAATTTTGACACAATGAAATTGATAAACCCTAAATCAGACTCAGCAGGAAAAAAAAAAGAGGTTTCAAAATCAGACATGAAGGGGAAATAACAGCTGATACCACAGAAATACAAAAAGCCATAAAAAGGGATCATAGGGGAAGGGAGGGAAAAATAAAACTAGACAAAACCAGAGAGAGAGAGACAAACCATAAGAGACTCAATCTCAGGAAACAAACTGAGGGTTGCTGGAGGGGAGGGAGGGGGGAGGGAGGAGGCGGCGGGGGGGGGGGGGGGGGGGGGGCGGTGGACACTGGGGAGGGCATGTGCTATGGTGAACCCTGATGAATCACACACCTGTACCCCTGAAACAAATAATACATTATAAGTTAATTTTAAAAACGTTATAAAGAGAATATTATGAAAAATTGTATGGCAACAAATTGGACAACCTAGAAGAAATGAATAAATTTCTAGAAACATATAATCTTCCAAAATTGAATCAGGAAAAGACAAAATTTGAATAGATGGATTCCTAGTAATGAAATTGGTCAGTAATGAAAAAACTCCCAACAAACTGAAGTCCAGGACTAGATAGGTTCGCAAGTGAGTTCTACCAAGCTTTTAAAGAATTAATACCTATTTTTCCTCAAACTATTCCAAAAAATAGAGGAAGGAAAATTTCCACATTCATTCTATGAGGCCAACATTACTCTGATACTGAAACCAGACAAAGACATTATAAAAAAAGAGAACTACAGGCCATTATCCTGACAAATATGGATGTAAAAATCCTCAACTAAATCTTAGCAAACCATATTCAACAATACATTAAAAGGAACATTTACCATAATCCAATTCCACCATGATCAAACTCCAGTATTAATTCCAGGAATGCAAGGGAGGGTCGATATTCATAAAATATGATACATCACATTAACAAAAGAAAGGATAAAAATTATATGATAACCTCAACAGATGAAGAAAAAGCATTTCACAAAATACATCTTTTTGTGATAAAAACTCAACAGAGTGGGTTTAGTGGGATCATATTTCAACATAATAAAAGTCAAATGTGGAAAACCCACAGTTACCATTATACTCAATGATAAAATGAGAGTTTTTTCCTCTAAGATCAGGAATAAGACAAAGATGTCCAGTCTATTCAACATAGAACTGAAAGTCCCACCTGCAGCACTCAGGAGAAACAAGTCATCCAAACTGGTAAACAAGAAGCAAAATTGTCACTGTTTGCAGATGACATGAAACCATGCATAGAAAACCCTAAAGACGCTACCAAAAAAACCATTATAGCTGATAAATAGCTCAGTAAAGTTGCAGGATACAAAATTAGTATGCAGAAATCTATAGCATTTCTGTACACTAATAATGAAGTAATCAAGAAATTAAGAAAAGAATCCCATTTTCAATTCCGGCAGAGAATAAAAATCCTAGGAATAAACTTAATAACTAAGGTGGTAAAAAAAAAAAAATGTCCTCTGAAAACTATAAAACACTGATGAAAGAAATTGAATACAACGCAAGTAAATGAAGAGCTATTCCATACTTGTGGATTGGAAGAATATTATTTTCTTTTAAAGATTTTATTTATTTATTTAACAGAGAGAGATCACAAGCAGGCAGCGAGGCAGGCAGAGAGAGAGGAGGAAGCAGGCTCTCTGCTGAGCAGAGAGCCCGATGCGGGGCTCGATCCCAGGACCCTGAGATCATGACCTGAGCCAAAGGCAGCAGCTTAACCCACTAAGCCACCCAGGCGCCCCTGGAAGAATATTATTAAAATATCCCTACTACCCAAAGCAATCTGCAGTCAGATTGCTTTGGGTATCAGGGACAGGAACAAGGTCAGACCCAATAAGGTGGAAAACGGACTCCAGCAGAAGAGGAAAACAAGCATGAGGATCATTTAATGAACAAGTGGTCTTAGCCTCTTTAAGTTATTTGGAGCTTGGGATGGTAGGAAAACACCATTACAAAAATTGCACTGACCTACTATCTCCTGGATGGACTCAAATACATTATGCTAAGTTAAAGAAGCCAGACACAAATGACTACGTACTCTAGGATTCCATTTATAGGAAATGCAAAAAAAGTCTGTTTAACACACAAGAATATAGGTAAGAGGTTGCCTGGAGCTGGGGTGCGGTGGTTATGGGGCTTAACAGGCATGAAAGATTTTATTAGGACAATGAAAATGTTCTAAAACTGGATTACAGTAATGGATGCACAACCCAGTGAAAAAGTTTTTACTTTTACAGAGAAGTCCTTGAGTTGCACACTTGAAATCGGTGAGTTTTATGGTATGTATACTTCAATAAAATCAAAATTGGGGCACCTGGGTGGCTTAGTCAGTTGGGCATCTGCCTTTGCCTCAGGTCATGATCTTAGGGTCCTGGGATCAAGCCCCAAGTCTGCTTCTCCCTCTCCCCGCCGCCACCCCACTCATCCTCTCTCTCTCAAATAAATAATAGCTTTAAAAATAAATATAAAATCAAAATTAACTCTGCCAGCGAAATAAAAAGGAACAAATGAATCTTTGGATAAGCAACATCCAGGAATAGCCACCTGGAGAGTTGCAATGTCAAGTAAAAAGCAGGTGACAGGGAGCAATTGAGATTAAAGCTTGTTTATCAGGTTCCGGCTGGGAGGAGAAGGACTAGGAGGACTATTTTGAGCACTGGTCCTTAAGTCAGAGTTCACCTCTTGGGGCACAGCTCTCTCTCTCCCGAGTCTGCTCCTATAAGCCCAAACTGCTGATACCATGTCCTGCCAATAGCGCCCTGAATCCACTTCTCTCTGCTGAGAAGCTCAAGGCCTCCCGCAGGCTGGTTACTGCATCCGCTGAAGGCAGGCAGAGACTACAGAAGCAATCAGGCTCCCATTAACGCTGCTTGAACTAAGAAAGCCATCACTTTCTCTGGCGGACAAGGGAAAACGACCTGGTGGTCCTTTGTGGGAGTGATTAATGCCAAATCACCCCTGGCATTGTCAACAAACTGCCTTCATGGTAATACATGATTTAGAAGATGACTTACATCTGAGTTGGCAATGAAATCATAATGCTCTTCTCCGGTTCCAAAATATTAATGGCATTGGTATCAAAGCTTCCAGAGCTTCCAGCCATTTTGAAGAGGGAGTCAAATGGAGGTTAACCTGAAAACAAAGTCGGTGTCAAGACAGAACAACCCTCAATTCTGAGGGAAACAATGGACGTGAACCCTGTGGGATTTCTCCTGGGACCCTTGGGCACTGGCCCTGCAACTGGCCAGTTCCAGAGAGCAAGGTTCCCGGCAAACTTAGCCCCCAAGAAGTTGCACGTACCTGTGGGTCTCCAGAAACACCAGGAATTCCATAGCTCCTAGCTCCGCACTGTTCTGCTCTTGCCTCAGAACTTAAAATTCCCTCCAGTTCATCCCAGGTAGTGGCTAAATGCCAGTATCTTTGAGGAGGGTAGGGAGGGGAATGGGGTGGGGGTGGGGGACTAGAAGGGGCTTCATCTCTTGTTAACTCCTGAACTTCTTGAGTTGATTTTGCTGGTTCCAAGTGAATAACAAAGCTTCCAGGGATTTAAAAAAAAAATTTTTTTTAATTAAAAAATTTAAAAAAAAATGGGTTAAAGTGGGTTTCAGGTTTACTTGGCAAGGGAGAGAATGGTCAGAGTCAGGAGGCAATTCTGGGAAGAGGTGATTGATTCCAGAGGGGAAAGTAGAGAACAAATCCCGCAGACAGTTTGCCTCTCACTCTTGCTCTCAGTGGTTCAGTTCTGGAGTGCAGCCTCACCTGTCATGATCCCCAGGGGTCCCACGAGATCAGGAGCTTCAGCGGAGAGCAGGGATGAAGACAGCAGAAATACAGAGGTTTTGCAGCCTAAACCAGCCCAAACTGGTGAAGAAGGAAAATTATTAAACGTCCAGGAACCAGAACCAGTTCACATAGATTTTGTAACTTACATACACATTGTTTGAAGCACAGTGATTTTCTCACAGAAGCCATATACTCTTTAGAAGCTGTCTTTTACTAATACTTTTAGGTGTTGCACAAATGATTGTTGTTTGTAATTTTTTAACTTTGTAATTTAGATGTGCAGAAAAGTTGCTAAACTATACAGAAAGAACCCATATGCCCTTTGCTCAGATTTCCCTAATCATAACAGCTTCCATAGTGATAGTATCATTATCAGAAACTGGAAACCATCTCAGGCTATAGTACTATTAAATAACCTACACACCGTATTCAGATTTTGCCAGTTTCCCCACTAAATGTCCTTCTTCTCTATACCAACAACAAGACAGAAGAAAGAGAAATTAAGGAGCCAATCCCATTTACAACTGCACCCCAAACCATAAGATACCTAGGAATAAACCTAACCAAAGAGGCACAGAATCTATACTCAGAAAACTATAAAGTACTCATGAAAGAAATTGAGGAAGACACAAAAAAATGGAAAAATGTTCCATGCTCATGGATTGGAAGAATAAATATTGTGAAAATGTCTATGCTACCTAAAGCAATCTACACATTTAATGCAATTCCTATCAAAGTACCATCCATCTTTTTCAAAGAAATGGAACAAATAATGCTAAAATTTATATGGAACCAGAAAAGACCAAAGGGATATTGAAAAAGAAAGCCAAAGTTGGTGGCATCACAATTCCGGACTTCAAGCTCTATTACAAAGCTGTCATCATCAAGACAGCATGGTACTGCCACAAAAGCAGACACATAGATCAATGGAACAGAATAGAGAGCCCAGAAATAGACCCTCAACTCTATGGTCAACTAATCTTTGACAAAGCAGGAAAGAATGTCCAATGGAAAAAAGACAGCCTCTTCAATAAATGGTGTTGGGAAAATTGGACAGCCACATGCAGAAAAATGAAATTGGACCATTTCCTTACACCACACACAAAAATAGACTCAAAATGGATGAAGGACCTCAATGTGAGAAAGGAATCCATCAAAATCCTTGAGGAGAATACAGGCAGCAACCTCTTCGACCTCAGCCGCAGCAACATCTTCCTAGGAACATCGCCAAAGGCAAGGGAAGCATGGGCAAAAATGAACTATTGGGATTTCATCAAGATCAAAAGCTTTTGCACAGCAAAGGAAACAGTTAACAAAATCAAAAGACAGCTGACAGAATGGGAGAAGATATTTGCAAATGACATCAGATAAAGGACTAGTGTCCAAAATCTATAAAGAACTTAGCAAACTCAACACCCAAAGAACAAATAATCCAATAAAGAAATGGGCAGAGGACATGAACAGACATTTCTGCAAAGAAGACATCCAGATGGCCAACAGACACATGAAAAAGTGCTCCATATCACTCGGCATCAGGGAAATACAAATCAAAACCACAATGAGATATCACCTCACACCAGTCAGAATGGCTAAAATCAACAAGTCAGGAAATGAGATGCTGGCGAGGATGCGGAGAAAGGGGAACCCTCCTACACTGTTGGTGGGAATGCAAGCTGGTGCAACCACTCTGGAGAACAGCATGGAGGTTCCTCAAAATGTTGAAAATAGAACTACCCTATGACCCAGCAATTGCACTACTGGGTATTTACCCTAAAGATACAAACGTAGTGATCCGAAGGGGCACGTGCACCCGAATGTTTATAGCAGCAATGTCCACAAGAGCCAAACTATGGAAAGAACCTAGATGTCCATCAACAGATGAGTGGATAAAGAAGATGTGGTATATATACACAATGGAATACTATGCAGCCATCAAAAGAAACGAAATCTTGCCATTTGCGACAACATGGATGGAACTAGAGCGTATCATGCTTAGCGAAATAAGTCAAGCAGAGAAAGACAACTATCATATGCTCTCCCTGATATGAGGAAGTGGTGATGCAACATGGGGGCTTAAGTGGGTAGGAGAAGAATCAATGAAACAAGATGGGATTGGGAGGGAAACAAACCATAAGTGACTCTTAATCTCACAAAACAAACTGAGGGTTGCTGGGGGGGAGGGGGGTTGGGAGAAGGGGGGTGGTGTTATGGACATTGGGGAGGGTATGTGCTTTGATGAGTGCTGTGAAGTGTGTAAACCTGGTGATTCACAGACCTGTACCCCTGGGGATAAAAATATATGCTTATAAAAAATTAAAAATTAATAAAAAAATAAAAAATAAATAAATGTCCTTCTTCTTCCCCAGGTCCCACATTTGATTTGGTTGGCATGTCTCCATAGTCTTCCATTTATGACGGTGCCTTTTTTTTCTTCTTTCATTGCCCTTGAGACATGTGAAGAAGACTGGCCTGTTATTTTGTACAACGTCCTTCATTTTTAGTTTGCGTGGTGTTTTCTCATTACTAGAATGAGGCTATGCGTTTTTGCTAAGAATACCCCAGATGGAATGATGTTCCCATCTCATTGCATCATAACAGGGGTACATGGTGTGGAGATGCCTTATCCCTCGTAACATTAATCTGTATCACGTGGTCAAGGTGAAGTCAGTTGGATTGTTCCACTGTAAAGTTACTTTTCCCTCTGAAAGATTTCGCTACTCTAAAGATAGTTATATTTTGCCTAAATTAGATACACGATTTAAACACTACCTTTTGGAAAAGTACTTGAGACAAATCATAATGAAAGATGTATACAAATAAAGTTCTTTTGTGTCCTATCTCAATGAAAAGTCCTTACCATCTATACTATTCCCTGAGCCTGGAAGAAGTCTTGTTATTTCCTTGTAAAATCCAATCATCATAGTTTCTACCAAATCTCTCTCCAAATTATCCCTCAGCTGTGTCCTCACCACGTTTCATAATCCATCCCCCTAAATCCAAGTCTGGCTCCCCTCATATTCTATCTATGAACTAATTTCAGAATAAGCTTTAAAAAGCAAGTAAGGGGGCACCTGGGTGGCTCAGTAGTTAAGTGTCTGCCTTTGGCTCGGATCATGATCCCAGAGTCATGGGATCAAGCCCTGCATGGGGCTCCCTGCTCAGCAGGAAGTCTGCTTCTCCCTCTCCCACTCCCCCTGCTTGTGTACCCTCTCTCGCTGTGTCTCTCTCCGTCAAATAAGTAAATAAAATCCTAAAAAACAAACAAACAAAACAACAACAACAACAAAAAAGCTGGTAAGGTTGGGTCACCTCCCTCTTGGATCCTTCAGTGGCTTCCCACTGCCTTCAGGCAGAGGTGATCTGTGCAGCAAAGAATGGAATGAGCCCTGCAGTTGAACTGGTGATAAAATGATCCCCTGAGCAGCTGAACACGCTAATCTCCGTTACAAATCAGAATCAGCTGGGGAGCTTATTCAAAATACAAATTTGCAGGGGTCTGACTCCGAGAAGGATCTGCGCTGTAACAAGCTTTCCAGGTGATTCCAAGGTGGAGATCAGCTGAGGAATCAGTGGTTAACACCCCAAAATGCTGTTCGATCTGAAGGGGGACTTTTTTTCTCTAGTCTCCTAATTCATAATGCTATAATTCTCAACTTCTGTATAGCGGTTGCCATCCTGCTGTGAACCTTAATTTATTTAAAATTACATTAAATAAAAAATCAGCTAAATGAGAAGTCCTGGTATATTCTAAGTTCTGTGGAATTTGCATATATGATAAGGATGCTTTAATTTTTTTAAGCCAAGTGATCATTTTATTTTCTAAGACTCATTAAATTTAAGTCCCTCGTGGTATGGATACAACCTTTTGGGAATCATGACATGAAGTCTTACTGTCCTATTTTAAAGATCCCAACAACCGCCAGTATCCAGCACAGGCATTTGCCAAGCTCGGCTTCTCATCTTTTAAAACCCAGGCTGGGCACTGTGCCTGGTCAGGGAGTGCAAGAAATGTTACGTGTCATGTGGGCACCCAAAAGACAAATACAGTCAGTCCAGTGCTAAATATGTCGTTTTAGTCATTCCCAATATTTTCAAATCTAAATAAAAGTTAAGCAATTTCAAAAAAAAAAAAATAACAAAAAAGAACACAACAACAACCCAGCGAGGAATTATTTATTTCAAGTTTATTATCTTTTAATAGGGGTCAAGACATTGCAGAACCCCTACGTCTGACTTATGTAAGCCTCAGAATAATTCCCCACAGTAACCCTTAGCCTCATTTTTAAGCAAAATACATAGGACACCAATGACATTTAAAGTTCAATTTAAACAGATGAAGTTGGCAGCCATTTTGTCTCCCAACAGAATAAAAGAAGTGGCATTTAATCAGACTCGTTACAGACAACATACACCTCCTTCCACTCTGGGCTTACGTGTTTTGCAGTTAAATTTGCTGGAGAAATGCTGGGAGAGAGGAGATGGGGAGCAGGGGGTCCGTGAACTGGCCCATGGTGGGCTATAACTACCTGGTTCTCTAAGCTTCCCTGGCCTCAGTCAGACCATGTGTACTTCCTCTTCAGGCCAAGCATTGACTCCTTTGCCATGCCTTCCTTTGTTGGCTATGTCTGGGGACAAATGTATATATATTTTTTAACTCCCAAGAAACACTTGAACTGTAAAATATGGCAAAATCTTGATGAAACAATGGCTTTTCTGCTCTGATTAGTTAATGAGAAAACTATAGGTACTGAAATAGGTCTTTATCACAGACTGAGCGTATGCAAAACAGAGAGAAAAATGGAAAATGCATGACGTGGGAACATTCCATTCGACTATGTTTAACTATTTCCTCTTTAGTTTGGAGTACAAACTATAAATCAAAGAAGTGCCAAATTAGTGAGTCATAGAATCAACTGAGACAACTCATCAGGGGTTTCCCCAAATGCCAGTCTCATCCTGTGTGGCGTTTTCCATTTAGGAACACAGTAGCATTTTTATTAAAAGGTCAGTGATTGAGTCATTACCACAGTACCAGGCCACATTGCATTTTATCTCTTGGGAGTATGTATCTTGGAAGAATTCTGGGCCTTTTTCACAACAAAGCAAGACATCTCAGGGTAGAAACCGGATACAGATAAGAACCTTCCACGGAGCCAAGAGTGATGGTAAGCACCTAGATGAACCATTGGAGCTGAGGGTTGAATTGTGCCCTGAGGCTGCTGGCTCGTGGATGCATTTGGGTAAATGACTCTCAACTTCTGAAGCCACAGCTTCTTCAGCCACAGAATAAAACTATTATTTACCCCAAAGGACTAATACATCCCATATGGATTCAAGGAGGGAATGACTTGGCCGAGGGCAGCTCTTCTCCTCTAGCTGGTCTCTCACTTTTCTTCTAGGGACCAGTCCTTAATCACAGTGAAGCTCTGCTCCATGCCCTACACTGGTAACTCTGGAGTCTCAACAGGTTCATTGACCTGCCCCCTGCGGACAGCATTCTGTCATCTGCCACCAGGTTCCAGAGTGCTGGCCATTTGTCCTTACTCTCAAGCTCCAGGTAGTTCTCCCCAAATCTCTGAATTTCTTCAGTGGGCCTCTTGGAGATCTCTGGCTCCCCATAAACTTCCTGTGGGCTGTGGAGATCTGGGGGCTATACTGGGCCCATCTGTCATGACAACTTCTCCTTCAGGGATGTGCCATGGTCCATGTGCCAACCAGTGGATGTTACCAACCTCCCAGGGATCCAGAGGTTCAGGGCACAAAGCCCTTTGCTGTTGCCTCTACCAACTGACCTTGACTTTGGACATTGGCCCAAAGAGAGGTGGTTAGGACACCTGGGTCTCCCTGACTACGTTCCCTCATTTTCTCTCCTCATTCACACATGCCACCTACCTTCTGTCATACACTTACTTCTCTTTATCCCTGCCTTTTTTTTTTTTTTTTTTTTAATGATCTGGTCCACAGGAAAGCTCTTGACAGGTGCTAAAGAAATTCTCTCGCCACAAAGATTGACTTTCAAACAAATGCTTTTCTGCAGAACCAGAAGTCCTCTTCTAGATGTCAAAGGCTGGACGTTGAATCTTTCTCTTTGCATCCCTGCTCTGACACTCTTAATCTTCCTTCAACACAACCTAGATACTCCCAGTCAGAAAAGGCAAATCCGTATTTGAATGTCCGTATTTGAATATATTTCAAAGCACACACACATTTTTCAGAATGTCACATCTCTTCCTGTAAATTTCTCGCTCTGCTTCACGTTTCCTCTCTCCTGATTAACAAGGCTAAAAAGATTCCCCCCAAAAGATTAGCTTAGACTGGGAACTTGAGGGATAACAGGGCAAGGGGACAGCTAAGGATGAAGCAACACAGGGACTTCTGGCTTTACCACATCAACTCTTGCCTTTCCGTCATGTGTATATCCTCAGACAACTCCATCAAAACCCGCCATCTCCTTTCCTTTAAATCCTTTTTCAGAAGATGATGTGTCCCCTGCTCTAAGAACTTGAGAACAGATTTTCAAAACTCTCCCAGCTACAGAAAGGTCTTTTGCTACCCCCAACGATTCATGATCAGCACTGAAAGAGGCTGTACATTCTCTGTCATGGTTCTATGAAATTCCTTTTGCAGACATTTTATTCCACTCCTCCCAGGGCCCGATGCTGTAGTCAGGAGGCATGTGGAGATGAGTAAGTCAGGGCATGCGTGGCTGGAATTTACAACCTAGTGAGGGCACAAGAGGAGACATGAACAAGTCCTTAATTAGCTGCAAAACAATGGAAAACAAAATGCAACAGAAGTGCTAAGAGTGGATCCTAAAGGCCAGTTCTCACATGTCATCTCATAGAAGCAATCCTGAGTCATGTGCTGGGAAATGCTCCATGACACTGACTTCTCATAATGACCATCAATAAAACCACTTTGAGCCAACCATCATGGTCCAAATCCATTGGCCGCTTCTTCTCATCATTCTCCTTCTCCTCTACCTCTTCCTCCTCCCATTCCTCCTCCTCTTCCTCCTTCCCCTCCTCCTCCTCCAAGGGTTTTATTTATTTATTTATTTATTTGTTTGTTTGTCTCAGAGAGAGAGAGAGAGTGAGTGAAAACAAGCACAGCAGTAGCAGGCAAAGGGAGAAGCAGGCTTCCCACTGAGCAAGGAGCCAGATGTGGGACTAGATCCCAGGACCCTGAGATCATGACCTGAGCCGAAGGCAGATGATTAACTGACTGAACCACACAGGCGTTCCATGTCCATTGGCTTCTGATCAAGAGGAGGAGACTGAAGCACCAGCAAGGGCCTTAGGCTACCTGGCACTTCTCTACAGCAAGCTTTGTTAGCAGCTGGGTGGGAGACTCCAGTGGTTGGTATAGAAATCGGCAGCAGTTCTATGTGATGTTCTAACACACATGACTGTGTGTGTTAACACAGCTGACTGAGAACAGACATGTGCTTTGGAAACCAGATAAGTGGAAGGTAAGGTTGCTTTTGTGCCATGAAACTTGAGACCACACTCTTTCTCCTCAGAATTTTTATCCAGATGGAAGGCAGAGAGAGGTCTACAAAGAAGCAGAAGGGCACAATGAAACAAAGAGAGGTGGCAAGGGTTGGGTTCGCTCTGAAGGCGAGTAGGAAGAATACTCAAAACTGAAGACCATGGACATTCCTAAATACTGGATCCAGGAGCTGCTGTGTATTTGATAAATTCAGAATAACTCTTTTAATGAAGGAGCTAATGGAGTCAACAACTAGAAAAGGCACCATTGGAGGGAAGTTGGTAAATATAATGGGGGAAGAAATCAAGCAAAATGTAAATAAGCAACCCAAATATTTATTGGAAAATGTTGCTAGGACATCAGAAATTTAAAAAGATCCACTTAAATAAACACCCAAGGGTCTCTCACTTTACATCATGTGCTGGGAACTGCCAAAGCCCTATCATGATGACCAGGGTACACCACTCTGGGCCTGGAATGTGGCTAATGTACTTTACTCCATTGTTCTACAATCTGACAGTAGGAGTAATATGCTTAGGAAATTGTTGCTGAGGCTGAAGTCTTAAAAAAGTGTTAGTCAAGGGGCTGGGTGTGTGAGGGTTAGCCAACTCTGTATAATGAAAGGGATGCTGATTCTGGCCATTTTTATGTCTCCACCTAAATGAAAAACATGGTGTTCTGGCTTGCCATTTGGATCTTAACCCAGAGCATCTGAAGCAAGAGTCTACAAAGCAAAATGCAAAACCACAAAAGAAAGTGGAAAAATGGGACTTTACTGAAGGTGTCTGCTTGGGAGTGAGGCCAGCAAATACTCTTGCTACATACTTTATTTATTATTATTATTTTTTTTTTTTTTTGCCACATACTTTAAATAGAATGTGAAAAAATCTGTGACGCAAAAATTCAGTAGAAAGAATAAAATCTAAATGACGAATCTGGACATGAAAGTAAGGAAGCAGGACAAAACTTAAGTCATTTCCTGGTATCAGCTTTCTGAATGTTAGTTACAGATGGCACATAGAAACAAAGTATGGAGATCTGATGGATAGAAAACTTTGTAGCCAGCCGTATGATGCTTGTAGCCAGCCGTATGATGCGAGGACAGACTCAGCACATTTCTTAACTCTGCCATCAGAGGAAGGGGGGCATTATTTATAATTATTTATACATGGTTTCTTCTCAGTTTAACAAATGTGTTTAAGGCAGAAGACTACAAGATCTGGGTGTCCAGAATCAAACTCCACCCCCATAACAAATATGCACAAATTGATGGCGCTGGAGAGATACAACAGAAAGGGAGAAAGATGTGTACAACCCAGACAGGTGTGCCCTGAAAAAGGTCTTGTTAAGGAAGCAAAGTGAAACATCATAAAAGCGAGGGTCCAAGGACAAATAGGAAAATCCTATCCCATTGGGTGAAAATAGATGGAGAAAACTGAGGAACTGAAATAATCCTCGGGCTGTACTTGTTGCCTATCTAGACCTTAGACTCACATCTATAAAATAAGTTAGATTAGACAACCTCTGAGGTCAGATTCAGCTTGAAATTTCAATACTAAATGATATGTGGGCATCAGCAGAATACAGAAGAACTAGAGCACAGCAGAGTTATCCCATGAAATGTCTTCTATGACAAACTACATTAAAACCAATACAAAGCCCCCGTTCCAAGGTGGAGTTTGAGTAAAATATGGAGCACCGTGGAATTTATGCTACAAAGACTTTTTGAAGTCGGTTCTCTGGCACCATGAGGAGGAGGCTACAAATGCAAGAGATGAGAGAGAAAGTATAAGGAAACAAAATTTTTTTTAACCTGATATTTACAATGAGTTCACATTTAATATCTTTTAAATTTTCATTGGTTGGGGGACTAGAAGAAGAAATGCAAAGTTGTTTCATAATTTAAAAAAATTATAAGCACAACTTTAAAGCACTTCACAAATACACAGGAATTCCTATTTTTATCATGTAACTAGTTCAGTGGGAACACAGGCGCTCCAACTTCCCAGTGTACTCAGCACTTCCTTGGGGGACATTCAAACACATGCTAAAAAGCAGCAGTTGATGACCACCATTATAGACGGGCTCTTTCTTTCTTTCTTTCTTTTTTCCTTTTTTTTTTAAGTTTTTTTTTTTTTTTTTTTAATTCATTTGATAAAGAGACAAAGAGAGCACAAGCAGGCGGAGAAGGAGTGAGAGAGGGAGAAGCAACTCCCCACTGAGCAGGGAGCCTGACATGGGGCTTGATCCAGAACCTGGAGATCATGACCTGAGCTGAAGGCAGATGCTTAGCCATCTGAGCCACCCAGGTGCCCCATAGATGGGCTCTTAAAACAACAAATATGGCAAAATAAAAATCTTTATTGATGGAGGGCCAAATGACACTAAATGCAAAGGAACAAGTTGAAGGTCCTAGAAGAGCTTAAATTTTTAGTATCTGAGATCAACATTAGCATGAATATTAGCGCAAGTTTATGAATGGTTTAAAGTAAGCTTTTAGAAGTCTCTCGTGCTTTTAGCTGAGCTCTTAGAAATCTCTTGTGCTTTCATCCAAACTACGGAACAAGAGAGAATGCATTTCAAAACAAATAAATGGTAATAACATTACACCAAACATCCTACATATTAGATAGACCTAACACTTGAGAAAACACATGGCAATTTTCTGGGTTGTTTTCTTACTTAGCTGTCTTTCTGACGCTTCCGTCTCTCCTCCTGTCATCCTTGCCAAAGATCATCAGTGAGGATACAATGGAAGTTTCCTTGCATTAAAACGAGAGTCTACACTGCTACACTCAATATGCTGTCACAAGTATAGGCAGCTGCACCAAGCCAAGAAGCAGCCTAAATGTTTAATGAAGCAGGAAAGTCATTCTTCAGTTGTAATGCAGACCCACTAGATGGTCTGAAAAGATCACCTCTGTTTGTTTTAAACTGGGAATAGATTGCTGAATATTTAATGAGCGCCACAGTATTTTCCTCTGTGAAGGGCCGAGCAAGGGTCAGGTTATGGCTGCCTGCTGCTCCTGCAATTTCCGATTCCCTCAGGTTTATTAAAGGTGGGAGAAATCAAGGTCAAACTAAGACCATCTTCAGCACATCCTCTGTAGTACTGTATCCGTGGAAAGAAAAATGGGAGGGCACATGCCTGTCCTAATGAAGAATTGTTAAGAATTAGGAGCAATCTTTCAGGAAAACCAAAGTGGAGGCCACACATTTACTCCCCTTATTCACAAAAGCGGGGAAGAACAACAGGGTTAGGAAAGAGAAGCCATCACGCGTCCTTGCGACTCCGCTAGGAAAGAGAGCTTGCATCCAGCTGGCTCCATTACTTACTTATTTGTGGTATTAAGGACCCCATACTACCTGAACAATTCTAGCCCAAGAAAAAAGTACTTTAGTGAACAATTTATCCATAACCAGATACCATCTTTAACTGATTTAGAATCTGTTGCAGTGAGATGGGTGAGAAGTCACAGGGGTTTGGATAAGGATGACAGCAGTAGAAGTGGAAGCAAGAGGCATTTGCTAGTTGACCTGTTAGAGAGTGGGGGTGGGGGGAAGCAGGGGCCCCTGGGTGGCTTCGTGAGTTAAGCATCTGACTCTTGATTTCAGCTCAGGTAGTGATCTCTGGGTTGTGGAATCAAGGCCCATGTCAAGTCCCCAGGTAGGCTCCACACTCAGTGGGGAGTCTGCTTAGGATTCTCCCTCTCCCTCTCCTTGTGCCCCTCTCCCACCTCTCTCTCTCTCTAATAAATGAAATCTTTAAAAAAAGAAAGAAAGAAAGGCAGTGTGGCTGTGTGGTTCTGTTGGCTAAGCATCTGCCTTCAGCTCAGGTCATAATCCCAGGGTCCTGGGATTGAGTCCCATATTGGGCTCTCTGCTTAGCAGGGAGCCTGCTTCCCCCTCTCCCACTGCCCCTCCCCCTGCTTGTTCTCTCTCTCTTTCTCTCACAAATAAATAAATAAAATATTTTTAAAAATTAAAAAATAAACTTTAAAAAGAAAAAAATCATCAAGGATGACTCTAAGGTTTTGGCCAGACCATCTACTGAGGACAAGGAGCGAGAAAAGCAGTTAGAAGAGGAAAATAAAGAGTATAGTTTTAAACAATGATAAATTTGAAATGCCCTTTAGACAACCAAACCTAGGTGTCTACTAGCCAGTTGGATATACTGAGCTGTCATTCTGAGTCAAGATATTTGGGATGCACATTGTAGTAATGGAATATAATTAAATAAAATCACCTGGGTAATGGAGACCAGAAGAACTCTGAATACTGAGCCTGAGGCACTCCAACATTTAGTGGTCAGGAAGTTGAAAGGAATTCTCCAAGGAAATTGAGGAGGGGTCCTAGTATGTAGGAAGACAGAAGAAGTAGGTAAAGTTAGTCACATGAATAAATTGTTTCAAAGAGAAAGTAATGATATGTCAAATGTTCCTGGTAGGTTAAAAAATGTGAACTGAGAATTAGTTATTGGATTTGGTAACATGGAAGTCATTGGTGACTTTGATAAGCATCTTTGAAGAGTGGCCAAGAAAAAAGCCTGAATGGAGAGGGCTCAGAAGGGGAGAAAGTGGAGAATGTGAGGTATAGATGGATATTTCAAAGGATTTTGGTGCAATGGTAAGTGAGGAAACGGTAGAGTGACTACAATGGCAGATGAAGTCAAGCAGAAAGACTTTTGTTGTTTTGTTCTGTTCTGTTTTGAATGGGAGATATTACCCTCTATTTGTATGATGATCAAAATAATCAGAAGTGAAGAAAGAACTGACAGTGAGGAAGGAGACTGATGTCCTGCAGTAAGCAGAAACTGATGGCATTGATGCACAAATGGAGGGGTAGCATTCATACAGGAGCATGGACAGTCATCCACTGTAACAGAAGGGAAGCAGTCGTAGGTCCACAGGGGAGCAGATTAGTAGATATAATGGAGGTGTGTTGAAGTCACTTTTGAATTGCTTCTATTTTATAAGGTTCTTATATTTTTCAGGAAGTGGATTATCTCATGTAGAATGTTCTCTTTTTCATGTAGAATATTTTTTAAGAGTTTATTTATTTATTTGACAGAGAACACAAGTAGGCAGAGAATCAGGCAGAGAGAGACGAAGGGAAGCAGGCTCCCTGCTGATCAGAGACTCCAATGTGGGGCTCGATCCCAGGACCCTGAGATCATGACCTGAGCCAAAGGCAGAAGCTTAACCCACAGAGACACCTAGGAACCCCTCATGTAGAGTATTTTTGGCTGGAAAAAGCAACATATCCAAACAAAAGTGGCTTAAATAATGGGACCATTATAGGAAATTCCAAAGTAGACCAGTCTACTTCCAAACCAGTCCAAGGTTGTTTTTTTTTTTTTTTTTTTCTCCCTGTAGCTCAGGGATGACTCCAAAGATCCAGGCTCTTACGGAATTTCCATTTGTAGTCCTCAAGTTGGGTTCTCCAACTTGTCCCTTCATGATTGCAAGATGGCTGCTCCAAACATAAGAGTATCTTGTGGAAGAAGAGAGGCATAGAGGAAGAATAGCAGCATTGCTCCTTATATGTCTCTTTTTTCTAGGCAGGAGCCCTTTCCCAACCAGCAGGCTTCCTCTCAGTCCCACGGGTGATGATTCTGTCTCATACTGTGTCCTTGATGGTAGATAGACCCGGCAAAGTGAGCATCTGGTATTTCTGACACTTTAGTGGGGAAGTCTGAAGATTAGCCTTTGGGTTGGGTATCAACATTACCAGCCCCCAAAGTAGAGATACTGATTAATCTTGGAAAAAATTAACAGGTATGAATTTTAAAATTTAAGGATAACTACTAAAAAATAGAAATAAAGTGAATAACTTCCTTATTTTGGCTTGAAATGAAGGACAATTTACGAAACAGGGGCAAAATGATTTGTCCAAGGTCAAGTAGGTAAGACAGAAAACTAGTGCTCATACATCTGGATGCCTAATCTAGAACTCTTTCTGCAAAAACAGCTAGTCCTTTGATTTATTGTTCTTACAGTTATACCCAGTGGTTATATTACTACCATTAAGTGAGCAGTCTTCCTGTTACACACACACACACACACACACACCACCACCAATCTCCTGATTCATTGTCACAAGACATTTGCTTTATATTTCAAAAGCAATGATGAAGTTGTATTATTCTATCAGTACTCCCTCCCATCTTCTTTAGACCCAAACTATGCATTCGCACAATACTTAACTAGGGCTAATGAGACAGTCAGAGCCTAAGCACTGTTCAGCTTTCTTATTTTTCCATCATTTTGTCTTCAACTGCCCTGACTCACTCTTCAGCCTCATTCATCCTCATTTTTATAGACTCCATTTGGGACTGCATCTTGGTAATAGCATTTTTTATTTCAGTCTCACTGGATTTTAGTTCTTTTATTTCTACAGTAAGGGATTTTATGCTTTTTTTCAAGCCCAGCTATTATATCTATCTTTATAATCTTTATAAATATATAATATATAATCTTTATAATTGTTGTTTTAAATTCTAGTTCAGACACCTTACTTATATCCTATTGATTAAGCCTCTGGAAGTGAGTACTACCTCCTATTCTCTCTTTTGGTGTGAATTTCTCCATCTCACCATGTTGTCCAGTAAAGAATAGAATAAAGAAAAACAATAAGCAATAAAAACAACAGTGACAACAGAAAAAAACAAAAAACAGAACAAGAAAAAAAAAAACAAGAAACAAAACAAAGCAAAACAAAAAACTAGTTCCTGGATGTGTTTTAGTCTGCTTGTTAAAAGAAACTAGATCTCAAAATAAGAAAGAAAAACATATACATATAAAAAGAAAATGAAATAAAATACAAATGAAAAGCAACAAAAATAAAACATCTATATAATGTATATATAAAAGTGAAAATTTAAAAAGAATGAAAAAGGAGTTGGAAAAATAATAACTAAAAAAATACTGAAACACTAAAGAAAAAAAAATGCTACATATTGTTTTCCCAAGAGCTGAAGCTTTGCAGCCCTCTATGATCCATAAATTTGGAGCAAGCCAGTTGTTCCTGCTGGTCTTCTGGGGGAGGGGCCTGCTGCACTGATTCTCAGGTGTCTTTGCCTGGGCAGTATTCCATCCCCCTTGCCAGGGGTCCAGGCTCTGTGTAAGTGGCTCCGGCTTGCACTATGTGGTGCTGTTTTGCTCCCTGAAGGTTTTCAGCACTATGGGTGGGATGAATATGGTGGCACCCGGCTCTCTAGCCCTGGAACTGAAAAGTTCTCACCCTCCACTCTTCAGTGAGCCCTCACATAAAAGCAGTCAATCACTCTTGTCTCCTCAGTTTCCCTCCCAACTCTGTGTTCACCCAGCCTGTGGCTGAGCATTTTGATCTCGGGCATGTGACCCCATTTTGAATCTACAGACCTTATAGACTCCCGCAGCACAGACCCATGCTGGAGGGGGAGGGGGATCTCACCATACATCTGCCTTTTGCTAGACCCCTGCCTAGAGAGCGGTCACCCAATAGTGTAGCGGTTCGTGGTTTATGGCAACACCATGCAGAAAGTCAGCACCTAGACTCACTGTTTGGAGCCCACTTCCCTGCTCCAGTGCTAGGACCTCTGCCATACTCAACACTCCCATTTTTCCTGCAACTCCAAGGGTCCTGAGACCATGCTGTCCCTACCTGTGATTCTGTCCTACTCTGTCACCTGAATACCTTTAAGCCAGGGATGTACTCCACTGTAGTAGACTCCTAAAAGTTTCAATTTTGTGCTCTACTGCTTATAATATTTTGCAGTAGCCTCCTTAAGCAAGCTCCTTCCCCTCCATCATACCCTCAGATATGTCACCCCAGATTCAAGTCTCCATACTTCCTACCTTCCAAAAAATGGTTGCTTTTCTACTTGTAGAATTGTAGCATTTCCTTTCTCAGGTCTCCATTTGATTTCACAGGTGTTCAGACTGATTTGATACATAGTTGTATTCAAGGCACCAGACAAACTTAGGGTCCCCTTACTCCTCTGTCATCTTAACTCCCTCCGGAAAGCCCAAGCACTAAAGAAAGCTGACAGGTCCATATGAACAGACTACGACCTTGACACAGTTTTACCAACCATCAAATTCCCATATCTCTGAGTCACCACTACCCATCTTGTTCTCCATGCTTTTCATTTCAGAGTCAATGTTTGATGGCCATTCATCCAATTGTGTTTCTCCCCCCCCCCCTTTCCTTTCTTTCTTTTCAAAAAAAAAAAAAAAAGAAACTAGGAATTCTAGTACTATGGAATAAGTTTGAGAATGGCCATCCTTGTCATGTTCCTAATACTAGAAAAAAATTTCTCAGGTGTTCACCATTGAACATGATGTTAGCTGTGGGTTTTTAATATGTGGCCTTTTATTATATTAAGGTATGTTTTCTGTAAGCCTACTTTGTTGAGAGTTTTCATCACGAATGGATGTTGATTTTTGTCAAATGCTTTTTCTGCATGTACTGAGATGATTACATGAGTCTTACCCTTTGTTTTGTTAATGTGGTATATGATGTTGATTGATTTGTATCCCCAGAATAAATCCCACTTGATTGTGATGAATGATCCTTCTAATGTATTGTTGAATGTGATTTGCTAATATTTTGTTGAGGATTTGTACATCTATGTCATCAGGGGTACTGGCTGGTAGTTCTCTCTCTCTCTCTTTTTTTTTTGTAGGGTCTTTGTCTAATTTTAGTATCAGGGTAATGCTGGTCTAGCAGAAAAACTTTGGAAGCTTTCTTTCCTCTGCTATTTTTTTAAAATAGTTTGAGGAGAATAGTTATTAGTTCCTTTTTAAATGTTTGGTAGAATTCACCTGTGAACCCATCTGGTCCTGGAGTTTTAGCTTTTGGTAGTTTTTTGATTACCAATTCAGTTTCATTCTAGTAATTATTCTGTTCAAATGTTCTATTTCTTTCTGATTTAGTTTTGGAAGATTGTATGTTCCAGGAATATATCTATTTCTTCTAGGTTATCCAATTTATAGTCATCTTTTCTTACTTTTGTTTTTATTGTGGTAAAATATACATAACCTAAAATTTACCATTTTAAGTGTATAATTTAGTGTCATCAATATATTCATATGTTGTGTAACTATCATCACTATCTCTGTCCAGAAGTTTTTAATCATCCCAAACAGAAATTCCATACCCATTAAAAACAACTCCCTATTCCCTCCTCACCAACAGCCCCATGGTAATCACTATTCTACTTTCTATCTCTGTAAGCCTGTCTATTCTAGGTAGTTCATATAAGTGCATCATACAGTTTTTGTCATTTTATGTCTGACTTATTTCACTTAGCATAATGTCTTCAAGGTTTATCCATGAACTTATCAGATTTCACTCCTTTTTATGGCTGAATAATATTCCATTGTAGGTATATGCCACATTTTGTTTACCTATTCACTGTTGATGAACGTTTGGGTCGTTTCTATCTTTTTGCCATGTGTTCATCACCTTGCCTAAGATGGAGGATTGTCTTTCCTTCCTTTATTCTTAACAGTCAGCTCCATTCGTTCCTGGCTTGTTTCCTATAAACCTCATTACTGACCTTACCTACACATTATCCTAGGCTACTTTCGTCATTCTCATTCTGCCATTTTAAGATACAAGACTCCTCCTTCTCCCACATCATTTTGAACACTTCATTTTCCAAAACAAAATGTAATTCTCAGATGCTTCTCAGTGTACACATCCAAGAACAACCAGGGACATACTCTCCTTCCCTCCACACTAACTCAACTGGATTTATTTCAGTCTATACTCTGGTTCATTCAGTCCAAATATTTAGCCAGTATTTACACAGGACCTATTTACCTTCATAAAACAGATCTTTACTACCTCGTTAGAATGTTTCTGTTCCTCTTTTTCCAGCCATCTTCTCAAATGTTCCTAAAACATTTCATTGAATGTTCATAAATCATTTTCCTTTTAAGATTTTATGATAATTCCTGATTGTCACTAACTGTACCAAAAATGCTCTTGATCTTTGTAAATGGATCTATTGCAGAGATACTTGGAGCTAACTCTAAATGTCCATGTGATTATTATACAAGTAAGAACTTGGAATAAGGGTATAATAATCACGCCTTTTTATTTTATGATGTTTTGACCTCTTAAAGGCCTTGCTGGCTAGGGAGAGAATGTTGCTCCTAGAGCTAACTAATTCCTAGAGATAATAAGTATCTCACCTCCAAACATGCCTTTAATATACAAACCAACCAATCACAAGTCCATATCTCCAAACACCCCCTTCATCTTACTCACACACGAAGCCAGTATTTCCCCTGTCCTAAATCAGCCCAGGGCCCAGTATCAGAAAACCACAGACCACCATTATTACAACCCAGAGCCCACTGAGACTATCCACACTAGCCACTTCTAAACCGTTCCTCCCACCCTACCTTGCCTTTCCTGCAGGAAACAAATAAAACAAAACAAAACAAAAGGCTCTGGGCCACGCCGTCTGCCTCTCAACCCTATTGGGTGCTTCCCCATGTGGTCTTGTGGGGCATGGCATGCCCTTCCACCCTCTTCTTTTAGGAACTGTGAGAAAAAATTCTTTCAATGGCATTAGCCTTTCTGTGGGATTTCCCTAAATTAAAAGTTCTGAGGGGATAACTGAGTCAAAAGTCCAGTCCAAATCACCAGTGTTATCCATGCATTGCAAAGAGGAGGAAAAGTCATGCCAAGGTTTTTCTACCAACTTGTTCTGCCCAAACAGAATTAAAACCATGCTGTGCATACAGAAGTTAATTTATTATGCCTCATGCTGTTTTCTTGAAAGGCCTGCGTACTAATTTGGCCCTTGGCTATTGTCCAGGACGTTTGATTTTAGAAGGGCTCCCACCATTAGCTGATAAGAGTGTCTCACTCTGTCTGAACTATTTGTACAAACAATGTGGTTTATGATAAACACATATTTTCCTTCTAGGAGTGTGGATTTGGGAAGCTGCCAGGCAGAGGGTGTCCCCAGTAAAAACCCTGGATGCTGAATCTCTAAAGAACCTCCCTGGTTGGCAACATTCACACTGTCGTGCATCACATTGTTGGGAGAATTAAGGTCATGCTATGTGTCTCCACTGGGAAAGGACCCCAGGAATCTAGCACTCAGTCTTCTTGGATTTTTCCCCACACCCTTTTCCCCTCTGTTGACAGTGTTTGGTATCCTTTCACTATAGTAAATCATAGTCATGAGTACATCTAGGAGCTGAATCCTATGAGTCATGACAGCCATTCTTCCCATTGAGATGCTGTAATTTGTCCTTACTTTTCTAATCAAAGCAATTGTGGCCTACATCCATCATTCACCAAGGCTGATACATACTGTCATCATTTTCAAGGTTCCTCGCTCTCCCTAGAATTATGGAAGAGCCCCGCAAGAAGCTCTCAGTCTGTGGCTATTGCTTCCTGTCCTGGGGCTCAGGCACTCTTTGGCGGTGTCCCTTTCAGTGGTGCTTCCTGCTGTAAGATATGGACATCCCACACCACCCCCTCACGTGCCCTGTGTCACAGTTCAGACAACTCAAGGATGAAAACATTCCCTAGAGATTCCTTCCCAGTCCCTTCTTTCTTCTTCTTTCAGACAATTGGCTGAAATCCTTGCTTCTCAGTGTCTGGTCACCAGTTCCTAATTACCTTCATTCCTTCTAGGGACTATGGATCCCAGAGCACCAGAGCAAATTCTAATATCTAATGTATGGGGGTGAGGATGCATGTGTGTGTGTGTGTGTGTGTGTGTGTGTGTGTGTGTGTGTTTCTGTATGTGTTAAGAAAGCAGAGGGAGAATAAGGGGAGGGGCAGAAAAAAAATCTATTTTTCTATTCACAACACATTTGATACCAAATGTGTGGATGTTTACCACCAACCAACTTTTCAACTTTCTGGACACTAACTGGGTGTCACATTTTAATGTGATTCAATTCTGACATTGACTGGGGGATTGAGTATCAGACCGTCCAAGCTGAAGGCTCAACCCTACAGCAGGGCCACCCCTGCCAGATGCCGCTCACAAATCTCACACCTCCAGACTTCTGGCTGACTTGGCTACAAATCAGAGGTTTATACGGTTAGATAATTTGCTATACAATGACTCACAGAAATTAGGGAAATGTTTTACTTGGCATTACTTAATTTACACTATTACTGGTATTACTGATTATATTATATTACTGATTATATTATAAAGGATATATAGATAAACAGCCAAGTGAAGAGGTACAAGAGCAAGGTCCAGAAGGGTCCTGGGCAAAGCAGCTTCTATTCCTGTGAAGTTGGGATATGTCAACCTCTTAGCACATGGATGTGTCCACTGACCAGGAAGCTCTCCGAACCCCATCATTTAGAGTTTTAATGGAAACTTCATTAGGTAAACGCAATTGACGAAATCATTGATCATTGGTGATTAGTTGCTCTCTGGCTCCCCCTAGAGGTCAAGGGTGCAGCTGAAGGTTCTAACCCTCTAAGGGCATGGGTACTCCTCCCACAACCAGCCCTAACCCTCAAGGAGTCATCTCTTAGTATAAAATGAAGTATGGCTGAAAGGGGCTTATTATGAAAAGCAAGATGCTCCTCTCACCCCTATCACTCAGGAAATTCCAAGGACTTTAGGAGTTCTATGCCAGGAACTGGAGACAAAGACCAAGTATATATTTCTTATCATATCACAAAGTTAGGGGAGAGTGAGTGGGAATTAATCCTTTATATTTGAATCTTCTATAACAGTATGAATAAAGCATAAAATAATAAACCAATAGGTTATCCTTCTATAAAAATAGTAAACCTGAGTTTTATTAAGAAACATTCTGACCAAAGTCATTTACTTATTAAGAACAGTCAGCAATTTTTCTTCCATATCATCTCTCTGCTACGAGCAGACAATTCACTATTACTCAGCCTTTCTCTAATATACAATCTCAGCAGGACATCTCCAGTCTATTTAGTTTGTAACATGCACATACACTTCCAAAAACAATTTACGTCTGAGAAGAGAGATTTCTAACTGAAGCAACTCTTGGGATGGCAGCATTAAGATTAATTCTGGAAGACTAACAATCATTGATAACAACCACAAAAGCATATCTGACATAGATATATTTAACTTTGACATCCCAATTCCTGTTGAGAGCATGGGCAAAAGGATTCACATTTCTCTACGCCAGTTCTAAAAGGCCAAGAAGAGGTGTCCCTGGTACTTCGCACATAATGCAAATCCTGTAGATCCACACCCAGAAGCCCCTGTTAAGGCCATTTGATAGTACTGTGCTTTAACTCCCAGTCTGGGGCCAATGGCGATCCACTTTGTGCCAAAGTTTTCTCTGTAAAGGACACTGCTGAAGCTTCTAGAGTAGTATTAAATATAAGGTATGATTCTCCAGTAAAGGGAACCAGGTTTTCTTGAAAGAAGAGCTGATTTTAGGCCACGAAAATCCAAGATAAACTGGAAGCATCTTTTCATGCCAGCAAGAAAGGAAAAGCTCAAAAAAATAAATACAAATGTGAAAGGTGGGAGTACATTGAAAGGACTCAAGATGAATCTGAAAGAGCTCCCAGTGGACAAAGCTGGAACAATCTGAGCAATGAAATGAACACAGCATTGGATTATCACCCAGGGCATAACATAAATATCCATGGGTCCATACTGATAGAAATAAATGATTGAAGAAATAAATGTAGAACAGACAGATCTTCCTTACAGAGGAAGGAAGGTAATGTATGTAGATACTCTACCCTCAAGTAGGTGAAGCTTAATCCTCTCCCGCTACCCCTGCTCACACCTTGACTACTTTCAAAAGACAGACTGACGCAAGGGGGGGAAGTAAGTTTATGGTGAAGCAATCTAGCAAACACTAACCTAGCCAGGTGGCCAACGTTGACATCACCCATGATAAGCGAAATTCATCATATGTACTCTTTGATATAATGCGATGAGAATGGCACTTTCCTTCCCCAGTATTCATCCCTGGAAGCCTCAGTCTAGTTATGAGAAAACACAGACAAATAAAAAATTGAGTGACAATCTATAAACTACCTGGGTAGTACTCTTTAAAACTATCAAGGTCTTGACAAAGAAAAACTGAGAAGCTGTCACAAACCAGAGGAGATTAAGTAGTCATGACAACTCTACGCAATGGGACATGCCGGATAGGAGCTTGGACCAGAAAAGGGATAGTAGTGGGAAAGCTAGTTAAATCTGAATAAAGTCTGCAGTTTTGTTGATAATATTCCAATGTTGATTCCTTAGTTTGACAAATATATCATAGATTTTGTAAGATGTTAACAGTAGGGGAAGTTAATGGAGAGTATATAGGAACTCACTGTTCTATATTTGCAATTTTCTATAAACCAAGAATTGCTCCAAAATAAAAAGCTTTAAATATAAATGAATGAATAAATAAGTGTATTTATATATTTAGTATCTATTTAATAAAGATATATTTGATATAGTTAATATACTTAATACATTAATTATATAATAAATTATTATAACATTATATAATAATTTATTTGAAGTTCTGATGGAACAACATATATAATAAATAAATTTTAAAAATATGTACTTAATAACTATATATTTATTTATATTTATTATATTTATTAAATGTATCTTTATAAATATATTTTTACATATTTAATATGCATTTGTATATATTTATGTATTTATAAATATATTTAATAAATATATATATTCAAATCCACATATTATGTACTGAGCACTGGCTCAAGCACATAAAAGTGTTTCTATTCTATTTATTCTGAATTTGCTTTGCCTGGAAGCTGAAACCTGATTTCTTAAAATCAACCAGAAAGAATGGATATAGAGATGAACTTTCTCCTCTTGAACTAAAATGGTATATAGAAGTTCTTTCAACCCTATGGGTAGAGCCTGTGATGTGCCGGAACAGCAACTGCCAAAGTTGAGCAAATAAGAATTATAGGTCTGTGTCAAGAAGGCTTCATTTCAGCCCTTTGTAATTAACAGTTTGCTTCCATGCCTTAATTCAGCATAAACGAAACCACAAAGGAACCAGCAGTCTTTGCCATTAAGAATTGCCAGTGGAAGTGTTATTTGCAGTTATTAACACTTTTCAGTTGCGATCCTTGGTAATTACTTCTATACTCCAACATCATCTTCAGTTTTCGCTTCAATTTTTTTTTTTTTTTTTTTTTTTTTGCCAGTGCAGGGAGGAGGGGCAGAGAGAGAGAGAGAGAATCTTAGGCAGGCTCCACACCCAGGGCAGAGCCCATCACCTGGCTCCATCTCACAACCCTAAGATCATCACCTGAGTGGAAATCAAGAGATGGACACTTAACCGACCAAGCCACCCAGGCACACTCCCTTCAATTCTTTCGAAAACACTTATGTGATACACAGGGCGTTGAAATTAATTTTACCTGCAAAATCAAATTTTAGAAACTATCATTTAAAAAGCACTTGGGTCATTTCCTCAACTAATATCTATTTGAACAAAATAAAATTTCCTCTTTTACACGAGATTTAAAAAGTTAAACATGCCAATAACTAATTTTATACTGTACATTTGCAACTTAACTTTTATATACCTAAAAGCATCCTTACAATAACCCTTTTGTGTGGGCAGGACAAATGCCATGAGGGTGAAAAGTCAGGCAAGCTGACTTATGTCACACCGGGATCTCAGCAGCAGACAAGTGGGAAATTGGAAAAAGCTCTCGTGGGAGAGACTAGATTTAGGAGAACTGGCACTTTTATAGACAACCCCCCCAGAGGGAAGACCGTGGCACTCATCACAGAGAAGGGATGGGCTGCATCTGGCCTGGGCCAGAAGACACCTCATTTGGAGTTGGGGAATGACAGAAAGAGCATCATGGAGCCTGTGGAGAGCCTAGCTGATGACTATGGTCCCGAGAGAGAGAAGGTATCATGGCCCTAGCTATGGCAAGTCTCTGATCCTGGGTAGAATATTAACCAAAACCCAAGCAAAATACCTCACGGGGTACTTCTACCTTTTTTCCAAATTGTCTCAGAACCTATCCAGAAGGCAGTCTTTTTCTGGAGACCTCAGGACATCAGCTTAGAAGCCTGGAGAGACAGGTTGTAACAGTCACTCTCATTTTTTCCAAATTAAGAAGTAGGTTAAGTGATGACAACCAAGGTGAACTCTGTGGCCAGACTGCCTGGGTTCAAATTCAGATTCTCCCACTTCCTGGGGTGTTAGCCAGTGCTGGCCAGCCTGTGGTAACAAGGAGCCCCCCACAAAATGTAATAGTTCTTGTTTGTTTTTCATCTGTGTGATACCCCAAGGAGGCTGTTCCTGATTGATGGGAGTGATTCAAGGACCCAGACTCCTTCCACCTGCGGCTCTGCACCCTGCCAGTGCCTCGTCCTCATCTTCCTCTAGCCGGCAAAAATGCACTCCAGCTTCTAGAAATGGCACACGTCTCTCACGTGCCATCAGCTGGTACTTAGTCCGGTGCCGCTCTTTCCACAAAAGAGGCTGGGAAATGTCAGCGGGATTCGTGTCCAGAAAGAAGAAACAGGTTTCGGGTGAATGTGGTCTGCTACCCTACCTGTCTGACCACAGGAGAGATATTTCGCATCTCTGTGCCTTATTTCCTCTCATCTGTAAAGTCGGGAACCTACTACCACCTGCCTCAAAGAGCCTGTAGGAGAAGGAATGAGCTGACACACCAAAGCGAACAGTGCCCCGTCCTTCACCAGCGTTCCTCAGACGCTGCCTCTTGCCGTCATCAGCAGCATCTTTGTCACTGTGGTCGTCGTTACCATGTTTATTTGAAAACGAAGTGGCTCGGATTTAAACCTGCAGCTCTGGACTCGGAAATCAGGAAGAATTCATCCTTCTCTTCTAAGAGCGCCGCTGCAGGTCCAAGCAGCCACAGAAAATGAGTCAATTCTCAGCTTTCCTCCTGAAATACAAATATTGTTTCTCTAAAAGACATAGATGAGAAAATGTGGTCACAATAATTGGAAGCAACTGTTGGGGCTAATGGAAGAACGCTGTAGCCTTATTTGATTTCGTAAGTAATATTTCAGGGTTTCTTCTTATTTTGAGATTTTTCATTTCAATGAAAGACAGCAAAGAAATGCCATTCTGGGAAGAAAATCCAACTAAAGGCTCATTGTTCCCTAGGTCTGTATTTTAAGGGGATAATATACATATTTGATTTTTTTTTTTTTTTTTCAGAGAACAGCTTAGTATCTCTCCTTACACATTCATTTATTCAGGACCTATTAGAGCAGCCACGGAATGCTTACTCGATTATTCCTTGCCCTTCTAGCCTTTTGGCTAAAGCAGATTATATCATTCCATTTTTAGTTAATTCTATTTCATTTGCTTGAGTATTGAGAAGAGTATCAGGAAATGAAATTTTCCTTCGGTGGATAAGCCGGACACTTTTCAATCAGGTAAATAAAAATAGTAGGACACATATCATCCCTCATGAACGATAAGTTTTTCATTCAATTTTCATTTTCATCCTTGAGCTACTGGGCCATCTCACATTGCTGTCTGTCTGCATATAAACAGGGGCTTTACTGCAAATGCACTGTGATTATGATTCATTCTCAGGCTGCCTGTGCAGCTTGCCAACGGCCTCGACTCGTTTATTATTTTATCTCACTCGCTGGATGGGAAAACCCACAGCATTCTTGCTCCAGGCCTGCAAGACCGTCTCTGCTGAGATGATGTGATACTGGGCTTGAAGCATCAATTTATTCTCACCCGAACAGGAAGCATTAAACAAGTCAATCCTGAGAAGGCATAATCTGGTCCTTTTGTTCACTTTCAAAGTCACGGAGGGAGAAAGAGAGTCTGCTCGTGCCTTCTCTCCTCTGTACTCAGGAAATTCCAGGTGCAGCATTTTTCAAGAAGGTGTCGAAGGAAAGAATGCCGTGATGTGTGGGTCTGGAAAGTGTCCTGGACACTTCTGTGGGGATGCCGCCCCTTTGTGGGTGATCACTAGAGGCCTCAGGGAAGTCCGTGAGGGAACTTTAGATAGAGTGAGGTGACAGGGACTGGGAGTTATCTGCAGACATCTGCTCGCCACTGTTCAAAAGTAATGGAACTGTAGCTGTGTCCATGGCTTCCTGGCATGATTACATTTCCCGAGTGTTCTTGCAGTGATGGGCGGCCGTGGAGTGAAGATTTCACCCAAGGAATAGGAGAAGTGATATGTGCCACCTCTGAGTCATCAAAGTGGCCTCTGTCACCCCACCATTCCCTTTCCTACAGGTCAGACCCTGAAGGTGGGGCTCAGCTCAGACAAAGCAATGAGAAGCCCTAGGGTCTTGCTATACTGGTGAGGTCAGGGAATGGCAGCATTGCCTCATCAAGGAACTGTTAGAAATGCAGAATCTCGGGTCCCTCCCCAGACTTTCTTCTTCTTTTTTTAAGACTTAATTAATTAACTTATTTGAGAGAGAGAGAGAGAACACAAGCAGTGTGGGAAGGGGCAGAGGGAGAGAAGCCAGGCTCCCCGCTGAGCAAGGAGTCCGATGTGGGACTCTGTCCCAGGACCCCAGGATCATGACCTGAGCTGAAGGCAGATGCTTAACTGACTGAGCCACCCATGAACCCCTGCCCCAAATCTTCTAAAGTAGAATCTGCCTTTTAACAAAATCCCTGAGGAATTCCTAGGCATCTTAGGTCCGTTATTAAACGAAACAAGACTGAGACAAAGTGAAAGTTATTTAAAGTCTTATTTTATGATAAGTATTAGAAGTCAGACTGATTGGCCAGTGGAACAAGACTGAGACAAGGTGAAAGTTATGCAAAGCTCTATTCTATGCTAAGCATTAGAAGTCAGACTGACTGGTCAAGGCTGTGTCTGAAGAGAGAGACCACCTCCACCTTACAGGCTCAAGAGTCAACTGACTCCGAAGAGGGCGACCCCTCCCCATCTTACAGACTACCTTTTATACAGCAAAAGCGTGGCCACATATAGGTGGCCAATGAGATTGTAACACACAGAGAAAGTTGCATAGTCATGTTAGGTTACATGCAGATGGCCAATTGAATTACAATTTACCCTTTAGTACCTGTTTGAACTAACCTATTACTCTGGTCAGAATTGGCGCTCAAGTTTGGCGCCCAAAAGGCGGAGTTTGCATTCTTTGGTGGTTAGGGAGACAATATGTGTACTTTTACTGATTGGATGTCTCCACCTGGCCTAACTTGTCCTTGTATTCTGGGCTCTGTTATTAGGAACTAGCCGGGTTTTACTCTGGGGGGGGGGCGGGGCAAGGGCAGGGTCAGTGTAAGTTTTATTGTACAAACAACAAAATGGCTTTTAACCAAGATGGAGTCACTCTGGTAAATAGGTCCTTACAAGCACATCAAAGATTGAGGCACACTAGCCAGGAGATGGCAGAGCCATGACTTGGAGCCGAACTGGGTCCTCATATGAACAAAGCTACCACACTGACCTACCACACTCACTCTGAAACTAGTACGTGAGAGAAAGAAACTTTAAAAAAACAAAACTATTATTATTATTGATGTTGTTATTAATGTCCTGCTATTTTGGAGTGTCTTGATGATGAGTCTTAGATGTACCCTAATACAAACAATGTGACACTGTCAACAAGGTCTTATTTGTCAGACCTTAAATTAAATTTCTTATGGGAGTTCTTATCCCCAAACAGATCAGTCTTAACAGCCTGGACTATTCTCAGCTTAAAGCTCTACCAGGTGAGAGTTCTGGACCCAAAGACAGCTGACACTAATGACTAGGGATCCTTGCCCTACAAGATTCAGCCGCTCAAATCTCATCAGCAAAGTCAGGAGCTCAGAAAGAGAATTCCCAGTGAAAGTCATGATAGAGTCCAGACTGGAAGTTGAGAGGAACCGAAATAAGTGAAATGAGAGCCGTAAAGAAAGCTCTGGAATCCTCATGGCTCTGGAGCAGCTACTGTCCCGCACCCCCAGCCTGAACCCCTGTCCTCCCCGAGTCCACTGGCTTGTTCAGAACATGGGGGTTTGGGCCCTATCCATCTTTGCCCCCAAATTATTTTAAGGTCAACGTCTTATCTATGAAGGAAATGACAAAATTGTATTTGTGAATGGTATTTTCCACATGAACTCAATCTCATTTAATTCTCTAATGGCTCAGCACATGTGACCCGGCCCTCGGTTCGATGACTTACCACCTGTCCGGCATTCCCACCCTTCCTCCCCTCCTCATCACAGGCCTGCTCCACGTATCCCACACAGAACGCCTGCCATTCCTTTGGGACATTCCCTTTCCCTTCTCTTTGGCATTACATGTGCTTTTTCCTATAGCTTAAGTACTCAGATTTCCAGAACAACGGCCTTTCTCTACCTGGGAATCATTCCTCAAGACCAAATGTAACGCTTCTTTCTCCCAGAAGGCTTACTACCCTGGTTCCACTGTGGCTCTAAGGCTCTCCCTCTTCTGTCGACAGCAGCTGGTAACTCAAAAGACATTTTTCTTTTCTTTTTTGTTTTCTTCTCTTACTTTCAAATTATCGGAAATACTTAGAGGGATGAACTTTGTATTTAAGTTCATCTTTAAGAAACAAAACAAATGAGCAAAGGAAAAAAGAAGGAGAAAGAACTTAACTATTGAGATCAAACGGATGGCTACCAGAGGGGAGGTCGGTGGGGGGATGGGTGAAATAGGTGATAGGGATTAAGGAGTCACCTGGGATGAGCACCAGGTGTGTAGGGAAGTGTTGAATCACCATATTGTACACCTGAAACTAATATTACACTGTATGCTAACGATACTGGAATTACAATAAAAAGTTAATGAAAATAAATAGGTAGACGAATAGCTAGATACATTCACCTTTGAATTCTCCATGGCAGAGTCCAGCTCCATGGAAGGTAAGTGACTGTTTGCTAAATAAATTTTCTCTTCCACCGCATTCTCCCTGGGCCTATTCATGCTTAACTGTTCTAATTGAGCTTCCTTTGTAAACTATATGTACACAGATTCCTGGCTGCAAGCTTCCATTCTTAGGACCCATGTACACTTTCAAAAGAACATGTAAGTACTTGGAGAGCCTAAAAAATGTGCAAAGAGAAGGTATAAAAATAATGTTGGTTGGTCAACTGAATGAAAGGTTTTCTTTAGGAGTTTTTAAATAGGAGTCTGCCGAGTCACTCAAGTAAAAATTTGAATTTTCTGCTAGATTTAAAATATATACACATTTCCATTCTGTGCCTTTGTCAAATTTTTAATTTTCCTATTAAGAATTTGCTTTTTCTATTTTTTGAAACTTTGTATTTAAAAGAATCCTCTCAACACGTGGGTTTACCTTCACTATTCTCCTACTTTACCCTTAGTGCCCAGATTTTGGTTCCCACTACCATTTCCACCACAATGAACCAGGGCTACCTCCAGAAATGGCTGATTCCAGGTCTGAGACAGGAAATGTGTAAGATACTTTATCACACCAAAAAAACAAAAGCGCTCTCAAAGACTTCTAGAAACACATCAGCTGGAATCAGGAAGCAACTTACAGTGGCTTTCACTTGCCAAAAAGGGACAATTTGGACATTTATAAAATACGTATTTAAGATAAATATAAATTTCAATGGATTGAAATAAATCAATTAAGTTTTTTAAAAAATCCATGGATTTGTAATGCCATGCGCACCCTTAAAACAAAACAAAACAAAATTAAGAACCCTCATTGATTACCTCACTAATCATAGGCTCTCTGGAACTGATTCACTAGTCTAAAAAATAGTTTGAAAGGGAAAAGCCAAGCATTATTCTACCTTTTATTGTAGGAAATATACTCCAGAGAAGGTAAAACCGAGTTCATGCACCTTCCCATATCTGCACAGCCTCACCTGCCCCTGAGGCGTGGCCCCTTCTTCAACGAACATCCCCATCGCTACCACGGTCACCTGCTCTAACACAGCAGCTGTCTCAGCCTCCCCTGAGGTAAGAGCTCGGCTCTGAACGTGCGGCCATTCCTGCTGCTGTGGGGCACCAGGAGCTCTAGTGCCCAGGTCCAATCTGAGAGCATGAGCAGAAACATGCTGCCTCTTCCAAGTGCTTGTGGGCCCAGATAATAGTCTTAAACATTAGGACTTGGGATATGGCTTCCCCAAACGCTGCCTGGGGTAGTCTGAGAGTTCAACCTGGAAGGTTAGAGGAGTTGACAGCTTTTGAAGTGAACTTCGAATTTTGACCAGTGAGAGACAGGATATGAGAAATCATCAGCAGATAGATTTCCCTTCCCTCCTCCATTTTGGACTATTCCAACATGTAGTGTGTCACAACTCCAGAAGCTGTCCTGTGTGACCAAACAACTAGCTGTGTGGGAAGCTTTACCAGCTCAGTAAAATACCTCTTTGCATTTGGTTTTCCTCCTTCCCTGCCTCGCTTCCCGTTTTTTCTCACTCATGCTATCTTGAGTTGCATCTCTTAATAAAACTTTAGCATGCAAACTTTGCCTCAAACCTTGGTTTCTGGGGAACTTAGTTAATTCACAGGGTGACCGAATGGATGAAGGAGTGAAAAACAAAATTGGGATTATGTAAGTTCATACATGACAAAGACATGATAGACTAGAACATCAGCATTTTGCTATTTTATAAAATAAGATATTTTATACCTATTAATGGCTATACTAAGTTTTTTTTTAATCCATGGATTTGTAATGATATGCTTACCCTCCTAAAAAACAAAACAAAATTTAAAACCCTAATGAAGGGGCACCTGGGTGGCTCAGTTGGTGAAGCATTTGCCTTTGGCTCAGGTCATGATTCCAGGGTCCTGGGATCGAGCCTGCTGTCAGTGTCCAGTTCCCTGCTCATCAAGGAGTCTGCTTCTCCCTCTTCCCCTGCCACTCCCCCTGCCCCAGCTCATGCTCTGTCTCTCGTTTTCTCTCTCTCTCTCAGATAAATAAAATCTTTTTAAAAAATAAAAACCCTAATGGATGCAACGAGGGAAGTCTGTACTCTGATTTCTGTGGTGGGAGAAAGAGTCTTTCTTCTCACAAAGACTTACATGATCAGAGAGTTCCTATCACTTGTGTCCTCCATACGTGAACTCACCTCTCTAACCTGATACCATAAGCCTGGCACACTTCAGCCAACATAGTCTCTCCTTTCTACAAATATAACCTGCACTTTTTAAAGATCATGCCATCATATCCATTCTTTGACCTTCTTTGAAAATTCCATACAAACTGCCATCTTGGAATGTGTGCAGAAGGACTGGAAGGGAGAAGCATTGCACAGATCAAAGATCCTTGCCCAAGGGTGACTCAAGTTTATGCCAGTGATGCCCCAGTTGAAAATAAACTTTCCTTGAACAAGTTTTCCTTGAATATTTTCCAAATAGAAGTGACGTTTTTCCTCCCAACAGTCTCTAAAGCACTTGTTTTGTAATTTTTGCAAGTTAGTGATTACTTCCATCCTTTTCAAACTGAAGTATTTACACCCACATGGACAACAGACCAGGATTTAGTCAAAACCGCGGGGTAAACATGGGACCTTTCCTAAGTTGTCAGTTTTACTTAAGTATTTGAAACATTAAACAAAATTTTAAAGCGTATTTTGACATTAAATATATAAACAAACACATACACACCCGAGAGTACATATCTTGCATAATTTTTTCAGGTAAAACGTGTAGCAGGCAGCTTTAAATTTGATCCTAAACTTCCCTGAGTCACACTCCTTGTCTGAGGGAGGTGGAGATGATGTAGGTAAGCAGGTTGGTCATGATTCTGGTTTAGTAAGGGCTTGGTGAGTCTGAAGGCATCACATACACCTCCACTGCTTTTATTACACAGAACTTAAAGTTTTTTGAAAATGGGTGGTTACTCTGATAAGAAGACAAGACTGCCTTCTGGAAGGAAAATATTGAGACCTCAGTCCTATTTTTTAAAGGTTCAAGAATTTGGAAACATGGACAGATAGAATAGGATGTTCCTCATAAAGGCTATGTGGCAGGAAAGAGCTACAAGTCTCCTAAAGGACAGCCCTATAAAGATAAGGGTGGCTTTTGCACCAAGTGTCAGAGGTCCTCCTTGAGACAGTGGCTTGGTCTTCAGATCCCAAATGGTAACCCATTTGTTTTGGAAAAAACAAAAGGGTACACTGAAAGACATCATAACTTCTTCTGTCAATGTCCATTGCAGACTAGAGTTCTTCCTATAATGGAAAGGTTCGTAGGGAATATTGAAGGTCCAAGTGAGTCCTTCATTCCTGTCATGTTGCAAGCTCATTCTATACCCTTGTTGTAGGAGAGTCACCCATGTCTATTCAAAATCTACATAATAATTTTGGCTTTCAGTTATTTTATATAATAAATACTCTGATTGATAATTTAAAAAAAATAACTCTATAAAAAATGCCACTGAGCTTCTGATGGCAATAACATTGAATTGGAAGTGTTTTTGGTAGTATGGATATTTAAAAAACATTTAATTTTCCATTTAATGAACATGAGATGTCTTCCTACTTATTTGTGTCATCTTTAATTTCTTTCATCAATATTTTTCAGTTTTCAGTGTACAGATCTTTTACCTGCTTGGTCAAGTTTGTTTGTTTGTTTGTTTTTTAATAAATATTTTTTTCTTTTTGGGGAAAAAAAAACCCAAAGTCTAATACACGGTCAGACTAAGGCATTGGCTTGAAGAGGAAGAAGCAGGGGACTCTGCCAGTACTAGCAGAGACTTTTTAAAAATTATGTGAACTGCACTTTCTAATCCACTTACTTCCCCTTTGTTCTAAACACAACTACCACCCCTAGTTTATCTCTATTTAGCTGCAGAAGATCAATAATGATGATGATAATGAAGACAGATACTGTAGATATGTATGCATATGTATACACATACATTGTATTCTTACATGTCTCTCATTTAATATTAATTAAAATTACATTCTTGGGGCAGAAGACCTCCTCCAGTATTTTTCTCTTAATGCTCCAGAGCATGCAAAGCAGGCTTCTACACACCGTGGGTGGACACTCAAGGAAATTTATCAACTAATTGATGAAGTTACTGCAGGGAATGTCATCATTTGCTTTGCTCTTCCAGGAAATGAGGATTTGGTTTTTATGAATACCAATAAAAAGCTGCTTCTCTGGGTTTCAAAACATCATTTTCTTCACTAACACATTCATATTTCCTAAACATAATTCTCCAAATTCAATGATAAGAAACCAATGGTAAAAGGTTTAAGAGATTATATCTTATTGCATGAAACAATTCTTTTATGCAGGAATTCAATTTTGCTGGGAAGGCTGGAAAAGACCTCAGTCTATGTCAGCACAGAGATGGATAAGATTTAGTGTTTTTTGTGTGTTGATGTGGGCATTATCAGAATTCAAGGCATGCTCTAATTTTCCTTGGAGTACAAAGGATGCAAGAATAGGGAGCTAGAGGTGCCTTACTGGTGAAGAAACAAACACACATATGTGCATATGTTACACTGGGCTTTTTAAGGGAAATTGTTGGTTTAGGTAGCAATGATCTCTCATTACAGAGCAACCTCTCTTTGGGCCAGCACCCACAGAATCATATGCTTGTGCCAAAACATTTTGTTTCATGAAGCACTTTGGACTTTGGCCATAATGAGGATCTGTGAATCTGACAAGGTCAGTAAAGGTCATCAGTAAAGACCCAGAGTCTACAAATCAGACCCAGCCAACTGAGTTACAGGACTGCTATAATAAGAGTACCGGCATCAGCAGAATTACAACCAACAGAGAAAAATAATGACTTTATCAATCAGAGTGCAGAAAATGGCCTGCTTATTAACAGGCAGCAACAGAACCAGCTCGCATGGACTGTGATTTCTAAGACTTCTCAGAAGTGCCCAGTTTGTTTTATTCTTTGTTTCTTACTCTGAGATTCACAGTCAAAATTAATTTCATTTGGGCTTTTTCTATCTACTTTTTCCCTTGTTAGTCTGGTACTCTGTTAATGTAATGTAATTCCAATTCCTAGCTGTAAGGAGAAAAATAACTTATGCCCAATACATGAGTACTTGTTATGATAACTAACCAAAGAGACTAAATGGGAAATCAGCATTTGCCAATCTGCCATACTCTTTTGGTGCACGTTTAAATATACATTATAGATTTCATACTATATTAAAATTGTGAAACTCATCACATCTTTCTATTATTTCTTAGTGGATAAGAATAAACCAGAGATTCTGAAAAATCCACCTCTAACATCATTCCAGTGGGGAAAAATGGAGAGCCTATCCCCTAAGTTCAGTAACAAGACAAGGATGTCCACTCTCACCACTTTATTCAACGGAGTACTGAAAGTCATAGCCACAGCAATCCGGCAATAAAAAGAAAAAGATGGCATCCAAATCAACAACAAAGAAGTAAAACTTCCACTATTTACAGATGATATAATACTATATAGAGAGAAAACCTGAAAGACGCCATCAAAAAACTGCTAGAACTGATAAATGAATTCAGTAAAACCACAGGCTACAAAATCAATGTGCAGTTATCTGCTGCATGTCTATACACTAATACTGAAGCATCAGTAAGAGAAATTAAGAAAACAGTCCCATTTACAATTGCATCAAAAATAAAAAGATACCTAGGAATAAATCTAACCAAAGAGGTGATGGAACTGTACTCTGAAAACTATAAAACACTGATGAAAGAAATTGAAGAAGACACAAAGAAATGGAAACACATTCTGTGGTCATGGATTGGAAGATTAAATACTGTTAAACTGTCTATACCACTCGAAGCAACCTACGCATTTAATACAATCCCTATCAAAATACCAAAAGCATTTTTCACAGAAATAGAACAAACAATCCTGAAATTGCATGGCGGGGGGTGGTACCTGAATGGTTCAGTTGGTTCAGCACGTGATTTCAGGATTGTGAGTCAAAGCCCCATATTGGGTAGAGAGATAACTTAAAAATCTTTTAAAAATGTTAAAATTTGGGGTGTCTGGGTGGCTCAGTTGGTTAAGCTACCGCCTTCAGCTCAGGTCATGATCCCACAGTCCTGGGATCAAGTCCCATATTTGGCTTCTCCTGCTCTGCAAGGAGCCTGCTTCTCCCTCTCCCTCGGCCTGCCACTCCCCCTGCTTGTGCTGTCTCTCTCTCTCTCTCTGTCAAATAACTAACGTCTTTTTTTTAAAAAAATGAAAATTTGCATAGAACCACAAAAGACCCAGAATAGCGAAAGTGATCTTGAAAAAGATAAGCAAAGCTGACGGCATCACACTTGTCCCGACTTTAAGTTACATTACAAAGCTGTAGTAATCAGAACAGTTTGGTCTGGCACAAAAACAGACACATACATCAATGGAACAGAATAGAAAATGCATAAATAAACCCCTGGTCAATTAATCTTTGACAAAGCAGGAAAGAATATCCAACGGGGCAAAGACAGTCTCTTCAGCAAATGGTACCGAGAAAACTGGACAGCTACATGTAAAAGACTGAAACTGGATCACTCTCTTACACCAGACATAAAAATAAACTCAAAATGGATTAAAGACCTAAATGTGAAACATGATACCACAAAAATCCTAGAAGAGAGCACAGGCGATAATTTCTCTGACATTAGCCATAGCAACTTTTTTTGAAAGAACCCCCCCTGAGGCAAGGGAAACAAAGGCAAAAATAAACTATTGGGATATCATCAAAATAAAAGTGTTCTGCACAGCAAAGGAAATAATTAACAAAACTAAAAGGTAGCCTATGGAATGGGAGGAGATATTTGCAAATGACATATCCAATAAAGGGTTAGTATCCAAAATACACAAAGAACTCATAAAACTCAACACCCAAAACCAAATAATCCAATTAAAAATGGGTAGAAGAGATGAACAGACATTTCTCCAAAGAAGACGTCCAGATGACCAACAGACACATGAAAAGATGCTCAACATCACTCATCATCAGGGAAATGCAAATCAAAACTACAATGAGATACCACCTCACACCTGTCAGAATGGCTAAAATCAAAAACACAAAAAACAACAGGTGTTGGTGAGGATATGGAGAAAAAGGAACCCTCTTGCACTGTTGGTGGGAATGCAAACTGGTGCAGCCACTGTGGAAAACAGCGTGGAGTTTCAAAGGGATACACATACCCCTATGTTTACAGCAGCATTTTTTACAATAGCCAAGATATGGAAGCAGCCCAAGTGTCCATCGATTCATGAATGGCTAAAGAAGGGGTGTGTGCGTGTGTGTGTGTGTGTGTGTGTGTGTATGCACACACGCAATGGAATATTATTCAGCCATGAAAAGAGCAAAATCTTGCCATTTGCAACAATATGGATGGAGCTAGATAGTATAATGTTAAGTGAAGTAATTCAATCAGAGAAAGATACCAAATGATTTCACTCATATGTGGAAATTAAGATACAAAACAAATGAGCAAAGGGGAAAAAGGAGGGAGACAAACCAAGAAAGAGACTCTTAAATATAGGGAACAAACTGATGGCTTCCAGAAGGGAGGTGAGGGGGGAATAGTAAAATAGGTGATGGGGATTAAGGAGGACACTTACAATGAGCATTGGGTGATTAAAATAAAAACTTAAAAAAAAAAAAAAAGAAGAAACCAATGGGAAATTTTAGCTGGAAGGCTTTAAGGAGCACATGTTTAGGCATGAATGCTCACATCAGGTAGATCCTAAGGAAGATGTTTACTAAATAACATCAACAGCCATTTAATAAAACATGACTGATAATATTATTATCATTATTGGGAGTGTTAACACACACAGTAAATTAGGGACACATTTTTAATAGGTAATGCAATAATCATTATATCAAACATCAAATTATATATATATATACATATATATATACACATACATAGAGATATCATATATCAAATGAGTCTTGGAATTGTTTTGATTAGAGAAGTACATAGAGTAAAAGTTGGGGAGAAAATGGACTTTAATATCTTTTTCAATCAGCTTTCTTAGCTTTTATACACTAAATGTTTCACAAATACACGTATGTGGCCATTACCATAATTGAGATGTAAAACATTGCTAGCACCCAAAAAGATTCCTTGTGTTCTTTTGCATTCAGAACCCCCTTCCTCCTGGCCCCGGGGAACCAATATCTGATTTCTGCCACTATAGGTTGTTGTTTTGTTTTTGTTTTTGTTTTTTGCCTTTTCTGGATTTTAAATGAATGGCACCATATGTATGCATAGTATGGGACCACCTTTTTTTGCTTAGCTTAATATTTCCGAGATTCATCCACCTTTTTGCATGAAAGAGTAGTTCTTTTTTCTTGCCATGTTGTTCCCCATTGAGCATAACTTGTTGGACCAATTACTTTCGACTTGTAACGTAATGCAGTGAATTTGGTATTTTTACTTTATTAATTTTGATTAGAGGCATCCAAGTGTCATCACCATGAAAATGTCCAGATGGTTGGACTGACCAGGATTTTGGTTAAACAAATACAAAAAAAAAAAAAAAAAAGACATCTGAAAGCGTAAAGAATTTAGTAAAGAATGAACATGGTACGATCATTAGGGTCAGTTATTACATTTCCACTATTATGGTAGGTACATGGTTTAAATAGTTTTCCTTTTTGGAAAAGTCATTCTTCATTTCCCTGATCAGATAAGCTTTCTTTTATATTTAAGCAATATTCATTCTTTTTTGTATATGGTGAGTAAGAAATCATCTTCATATCACCCTCTGGATTTTTATTCTCTTCCCTTCACAAGTTGGCATGATCCTTTCATGTTCCTTGGAAACAGTGGATTTTTTACATAATTACTATAAACAGTGAATGTTTTTGATATTTATAATATTTGAGTTGTTCAAATAAATATCTGAAACAGAAAACAAAATGAGAAATAAAACAGGGGCACGTGTTGGCTGGAATGTCATATGACATGATAAGAGTCACAAGTCAGTAGAGCATGTGACTCTTGATCTTGGGGCTGTAAGTTCAAGCCCCACACTGGGTGTAAAGATTATTAAAAAAAAAAAAAAAGTCTTAAAAAAAAAAAGACAATTAAAACAAAAAATATGAGGAAGAAAAAAATTCCAAATCCCAAGCTCTGAGAAACTCAGATACCTGTCTTGTGTGTTTGTCAATTAGTTTAATACTTAATATATAGTTAGATAAAAAAAGAACTCTCCAACAGATATTCGCACAAAACAAGAACTGAAATAAAGCTCTCTTGAATTTCTTCTCATGAAAATAAAGTTGAAAAGCAGTTTGTGCTACCAAATCACTGGTGGTATATTTTGCAAAAATGAGACAAAACATTTTAATTGAGTAAACAGAGACTCCGTGATACTATGGTGAGCTTAGCAGACAGATTTCTGGCTCCTACTGGGCTCACGCTCTAGCTCAGGGGTCAGGGAGGCAGCAGCAGACATTAAAACCTTTAAAACATTTATTTAATAATGTAATAAGTGAATAAATGTTATGAAGGACTATAAAGCAGGGTCAGGGGCTTAGGATGGCAGGGGCCGTTTCAGGTGGGGTGAGCAGGGGAGGGCTCCGTGAGGACAGATGGGAGAGGGAGGCAGGAGCTGTGTGAGGGCCTGGGAGAGAAAAGACAGACAGAGCTTCGGAAAGGCAGAGCCAGTTCACTTCTGGCTGTGGTAGACATGATTCTGAGCAACTATGGTCCAATCAGATCTGAACCATGGCTTCTCCAGATAATTGAAAAGAGCATAACTTTCTCAGTGAAGGATAGTTTGCTGGTGTGGACCCAGGAAGCAGAGGGTTGTCCTGAAAAGGGGGAAGAGTTACTTCCAGCTGCAAATAGCCCCCTGAGGTCATGTGGACCAATTCTTCCACTGAAGACAACAATAAAATCTGGAACTTTTTTCTAATCTTAAAAGCATCATAGAGATAAAAAAATGGATTTACGAGGGCTAACTTTGAAGAGGAAAATGGAACCTTTTCTATCCTCAGTCCGGAGGAAGCAGTCAAAAGATGATTTGGGGAGAGCAGGGAAGTGGTGTGGAAGAGAATAAAAAAATCAGAGTCCAGTACCTACCAGGGTTGGAAGCTGCTGAGCTCCTCCGCTAAGTCCTGGGCTGGGGTTCCCAAGGGCGGCACCATGGAAACAAGTCTACGGTTTGCAGGCCATGGACCACTGGCATCTTCAGAGGCTGACAGAAAAGATGCTTTCTGCAGGAATAAAACATCAGCTTAAGTCCAATGCCAAGCAAAAAAAAAAAAAAAAAGTAAGATACACGAAGAGATGAAACAATGTGAACCACAGACATAACGGACATAACAGAAGGTCTGAAGAGACCCATGGGAAGGAACTCCAAACAGTGGAATTATCAGACACAAACTATCACACGGTTTTGCTTATCACGAGCGTGGTGATAAGGGCCAACCTTGGAAATGCTGCCAAGGTGCTGGAAATTTAAAAGGAACATTGCAGTTTGAAATAACCGAGTGCAAAGTGTAGAACTAAAAAAAAAAAAAAAAAAAAAAAAAAAAAAGTATATATAATAATTGAAATAGAGGGAACAATAGATAGGTAGCTGAAGAAACTATTCGTGAAATGCAAAAGAATTTCAAAGAAACTGTCTGGAGTGAAGCACAGAGAAACAGAAAAGTGGCAAATGAAAAGAGAGGGTAAGATGTACAGTGGCTTTGTGGGAAGACTTAGCATGCATCTGATTAGAGTCACAGGAGAGATGAGAAGAGTGGAGGGATATTGGGAGAAACAGGGGCTGAAATTTTTAAAAACATTCACCCACAGAGTCCAGGCGCCTGACAAAGTCCAAGCTTTATGAATAGTCTCTGTTAAGGAAACAAGTTTAAACTACTAGTGTAGGTATTTCCTGAAATTTTTTTTTAAGATTTTATTTATTTATTTGACAGAGAGAGAGAGATCGCAAGTAGGCAGAGAGGCAGACAGAGAGAGAGGGGGAAGCAGGCTCCCCACTGAGCAGAGAGCCTGATGCAGGGGTTCCAGGACACTGGGATCATGACCCAAGCCGAAGGTAGAGGCTTAACCCACTGAGCCACCCAGGCGTCCCCTGAAATTCTTTTGAAGTCTAATATGGAACCCAGATATCTAGTCAAATGATCGGGATAATGACATCAATGCAAGGAGCTTTCTTTTAACTTTTGAAGTAAAGGGAATAGGTAGTAAGAAATTAATTAAGACCTACACCCATTACCAAGCTCTTTTGCAAAGCATTTCCCCCAGCATCTCTCAAAACTGGTTTTGTTTTTGTCTGAGGACTGTAGCATTCATCATGGTAAAATGCTTCAAGTTCTTACTCAAAATTATGCTTATGTACCTTAATTATAAAAACCTAAAGGGTTAGGACTACACCATCAAAGAGAAAAAAATAAATATTTATCTACAAATACTGTCTTATCAGATTCTTCAATATCTTCCACTTAAACATGAATTTCATAATTTTATTTTTAAATCCCTTCTTTATAGCAAAGACTCTTTTTTTTTCTTCAAAGAAAGGCTGCCTCTTGAATTTACATTTGCTGGAAATTTCTCTCTCATTCTAAGTGTAATATGGGAACTCCAGCACAGAAATTGTGCTGGAAAATACCAAGGGAAAATACCTTGCATGAGTCATATAATAGCAATGCACAATGAATCAACAATGTTAAGAAGTGTTTCTTACTGTATAGAGGGAAATAAGTATGTACATCTTTTTTATTGAACACATTTTCCCTTTATCTTTACCTTTGTTCTTGGTATCACTAGACTTCCCCTGGCTGGTAGTTGAATAAGGCCCTGATATTTGCTTCTTCTTCCCTGCATCAAAAAGGAAAATCCTTGTGGATTAGCTTTGTGTATTTCATGCTTCCTGAATATGGCCTCATTTTATAGATCTCCAGATCCATGTCTCTAATTAAATATTCCTTGGGAGTCATAAAGTCTTTCCTTTAATATTTAAGTGTGACCATGGCAAGTCACCACTTTGCTCGGAGTCTCTACTGATGAGGGGAATCAGGCCCCCACACCCAACAGAACTTCAGCAGATGCTCTAAAAACTAAAGCTTAAGTGACAATGAGACATTGAATATTATTCCAAGTACTGCTGCCCCTATAGATTATGTGTATCTATACAACCATCAACTATCAAAGTTGATTATCAGTCTTCCCTTCAAATGGTCTTTTTGGAGTTTGCTAACTTAATACATCCCCTCTCCTACTGGGGAACCAAGAATGGGAGGTATCTTCTCCCTGTCCTGAACACATGGAGACCCCTCCTCCCTACTGACACAAGTCAATTTTTGGAGGTGATCTTAGCATGTACTCATGAGAGTACACCATCAGACAATTCCCAGTTGAGGGACATTCTGCAAAATACCTACCAGTACTCCTCAAAAGTGTCAAAGTCATGGAAAACAAGGTGAAAAAAGCAAGGAGAAACAGTCACAACCAAGAGATGCCTAAGAGGACATGATGACTAAACGTAATATTATGTACCAGGTAGGATCCTGGAGCAGAAAAAGAACGTTAGATAAAACCTAAAAGAACGTTAGATAACGTCAGAACAGACCAGTTAGCAGTAAGGGGATTAAATCAGTAATTTAAAATCTCCCAACAAACAAAGTCCAAGACCACATGGCTTCCCTGTGAATTCTACCTATCATTCAAAAAAGAATAAATACCATTCCTTCTCAAACTCTTCCAAAAGACAGAAGAGGAGGGAGCACTTCCAAACTCATTGTGCAAGGCCAGCTTTACCTGACACCAAAACCAAACAAGGATGCTACAACAAAATAAAAACACAGGCCATATCCCCAGTGAACATACAGATGTAAAAATCCTCAACGAAATACTAGCGAACAAAATTCAACAATACATAGAAAGAATCAGACACCAGGATTAAATGGGATTTATTCCACAGACATAAGGATGGTTCATTCAGCATCTGCAAATGAATCAAATGTAGTGATACATTACATTAACAAAATGGTTAAAAATAATGTCCATAAATGTAGAAAGAGAATATCACAAAATTCAACACCCATTTAGGATAAAAACCCTCAGCAAAGTGGGTAGAGAGGACACATACCTCAACATAATAAAGGCTGTACATGACAAATCCACACCTAACATCATACTCAACAATGAAAGGAACAAGACAAAAATGCTTACTCCTGCCCCTTTTATTCCACGTACTATTGGAAGTCCTGCCCAGAGCAATTAAGCAAGAAAATGAAACAAAAGGCCTCCAAATCAGTAGGAAGAAGTAAAACTGTTACTATTTACAGATGACATGATACTATATATAACAAAACCAGAGAGATTCCACCAAAAAAAGTATTAGAACTAACGAATGAATTCAGTAAAGCCGCAGGATACAAAATCAATATATAGAACTCTGTTGCATTTATGCCATTAATAACAAACTATTAGAAAGAGAAATGAGGTAACAATCTCATTTACAAATGCATCAGAATGAATAAAATAGGGGCACCTGGGTGGCTCAGTGGGTTAAGCCTCTGCCTTCAGCTCAGGTCAAGATCCCAGGGTCCTGGGATTGAGCCCCACATCGGGCTCTCTGCTCTGCAGGGAGCCTGCTTCCTCCTCTCTCTCTGCCTGCCTCTCTGCCTACTTGTGATCTCTGTCAGATAAATAAAGAAAAAATCTTTAAAAAAAAAAAAGAATGAATAAAATAACTAGTTATAACTGAAGAGGTGAAAGACCTCTACACAATGAAAACTATAAGACAGTAACGAAAGAAACTGAAGAAGAAACAAATAAATAGAAGATATTCTATGCTCATGGATTTGAAGAATTAATATGGTTAAAATGTCCATACTACCCAAAGCAATATATAGACACAATGTAATTTCTATCAAATTCCAATGACATTTTTCACAGAAATAGAACATAAAATCTAAAACCTCTATGAAACCACAAAAGAACCTGAATAGCCAAAGCAATCTTGAAAAAGAAGAAAAAAGCTAGAGACATTGTGCTTCTTGGTTTCAAACTGTATTACAAGACGGTAGTAATAAAAACAGTATGGTAGTGGCATAAAAACAGACAAGTGGATCAGTGAAACAAAATAGAGAGACCAGAAATAAGCCCACACATATACAGTCAATTAATTTATGGCCAAGAATATACAATGGTGCTGGGAAAACTGGACAGCCACATGCAGAAGAATGAAACTGGACGACTTTCTTAAACCATACACAAAATTAAGACCTGAAACCATAAGACCCCTAGAAGAAAAGATAGGCAGTAACTTCTTTGATGTTAGTCTTGGTGATGAGTTTTTAGAATTGAAACCAAAAGCAAAAAAGCAAAAATAAAACAGTGGGACTAAATGAAACTAAAAAATGAAAGTAGAACTACCATTGGATCCAGAAATTTCACTTCTGGGTATTTATCTGAAGGAAACAAAAACACCAAAGATATGCTCCTCCCTCCTCCACCCCGTGTTTACTGAAGCATTACTTACAATAGCCAAGACATCGGAGCAACCTACGAATCTTCTGACGGATGAATAAAGAAAATGTGGTGTATACATATATACACACACCCAGGATTGGTTTTTTTGTTATTACTCAAGGTGTCTTTCCACACTGCCATCTATCATCACTCCAGTTTTATAGACAGAGAAACCAACTTGTAGGAAAAGCAGACAGGCACACATATACATACATACATACACATACACAACAGGCTATTATTTAACCATTAAAACAGAAGAAAATCCTGCCATTTGTGATCGCATGGATGGAGAGCGTTACACTAAGTGAAATAAATCAGACAGGAAAAAAAATAAAAACTAATACCATATGATATCACTTACACATGGAATCGAAAAAAACAAAAACAAAACATATTCGTAGATATAAGAGGACCGATTGATTGATAGATGCCAGAGGCAGGGATCCGGTGGGAAGGGAGAGGGAGGAATGGGTGAAGTTGGTCAAAATAAATAAACTTCTGGTTATAAAATAAATGTCATGGGCATGTACTGTGCAGCATAGTGACTATAGTTAATAATACTGTATGTCAAAGCTGCTAAGAGAGTAGATCTTAAAAGTTCTTATCACAAGGAAAAAGATTTGCACCTGTGTGTGTTAATGGTGTTAATATGACTTACTATGGCAATCATTTCACAATATATACAAATACCAAATCATTACGCTACACACCTGAACTTAATATAATCTTACATGTTGGTTTTATCTCAATTATTTTTTTTTTTAGATTTTATTTGTTTATTTGACAGAGGAAGATCACAAGTAGGCAGAGAGGCAGGCAGAGAGTGGTTATATCTCAATTCTTAAAAACAAGGGAAATCTGAATAAACTATACAGATATTAATTAATAATAAACTATTAATATTGGCTCATCAATTGTGACAAACATACCATACTATCATTAGATGTTAACAACAAGGGAAACTAGGTGTGGGGTATATAAGAATTATATGTACCATCTTTACAACTTTTCTATAAAGCTGAAACTATTCTAAAATGAAAAGTTTATTTAAAAAGAAGAAAGTTTGCCATTCTGATAAGTTAATTGCGGTTTGCAATCTCCAGCTTCCGACTGATAAGAATTTCCCTTCTTCCATCCTGCACTGGTCTTTATAAATGGAAAAGCATTGGGTTTTTATGTGATCACTTGTTTCTTAATATTTGACTTCTAATTCTGAGTCTGTGGCCTGCTTTTCCTACAAGTCAGTTTCTCCACCTATGAAATTGGAGTGGTGATAGATAGTAGTAGAGAAGGACACCTTGAGCAAGAACGAAAAACTACTCCTCTGTTTGGTTATGTTCAGCTGTAACATTGGGTTCTTACCAACGTGCCAAAACCTCACCAACAGAGATGGGCAGGTTAGCTGTCCCTGGTCTTTACCTGACAGTCAAAGTGGACCTGGATGTGGATCCTTCCTTCAGAATGCCTCATTAAATTCTCTTTAAAAAAAAATGCCGGGACGCCTGGGTGGCTCAGTTGGTTGGACGACTGCCTTCGGCTCAGGTCATGATCCTGGAGTCCCCGGATCGAGTCCCGCATCGGGCTCCCAGCTCCATGGGGAGTCTGCTTCTCTCTCTGACCTTCTCCTCGTTCATGCTCTCTCTCACTGTCTCTCTCTCAAGTAAATTTAAAAAAAAAAAAATCTTAAAAAAAAAAAACGCCTTACCTTCCTGGCAATTTCTGAGTCTCCCAGACAAGTCAGTATTTTACAAGACAGGCTAACCAGAAACTCTCGCAGAGCCCTCTCAGGGTATCATCAGCTCATTTATGAAGCACAAAATGTTTCACCTCAGCTGTTGTCAGAAAAGGTGAGTGGAAAGATTCATCAAATGACACTGAGAAAAAAATATATATTAAAATGTCGCACTAAAACCAAGAACTTTTCAAAAGAGTCTCTTTGTTTTTCTGCCTTGATGGAGCTCTACATGTAGATTTATCTTTCATAAAGGAGAAAAGCACACAATTAATCAAAGACAGAAATGAAAAGTCATGCTGTCTAGCTTTATTGCATTAGGAAACTATTTCCAGCATTGTTTATTTTGGCACTGCTAACACGTGTTGAAATGAATTTGAATAATAAAGGGTAAGATCTTTAAGAGACATACCTATTTTTATACTGAGGAAGGTAGGCTATCACAGCAAGGTATGAGCGTGTGTGTGTGTGTGTGTGTGTGTGTGTGTGTGTGTAACAAAGTACAGAGAAGTTATGATAGGATCAGAAACCCATAAGTTAACCTGAGATGACACACTGGAAAAATAGACCTATATATCCAAGCTTTCTGTGTTGGAGACATTTACAATAAAACGGCCTGAAATGTACACAAAAGTCTGAAGGAATTAACACCCTTTTCACCTAAAAGTTCTCACTGTTTTGCCCCCTACCATCTAAACACTTTTCGTGTCTGGGGAATTCTCCTCCTTAAAAGTTCTGGTCACAGGTAATGGCCACCTCCTAGCATGCAAGCTAAAACAACCAGATTGTTGCTCTCACAACATCTCAATACCCCTGCGGCAGACTTTGACAGGGGACACAGAAAAGCAAGAACAGGAGGGGATCTTCTCCAGCAGTAGCAGCAGCAGGAATATCAAGGACTCCGAGTCCCAAGGGGCAGCAGCAGCCTGGCCCCACAGGTGGAGCAGCCTGTCCAATCCACAGTCTGCACAAGTCAATGATCAAAGAGCCAGGGGCAGTGTCCTCACTGGAGTGACTTTGTGGTATAATTTTAGATGCCTAGGATTCAGGTCCTAGGGCTTCAGGAGCCAATTCAGAATTGGGCTGCCTGGTTTCAGTGGGGATACCAGAATCCAGCCCTCTTGGTATTTCTGTGAGTTATCCCGTATCTTCCCAATACAGTTCTTTCCTGCTTAAGTCAAGGTGAGTTGGTTTATTTTTCTTGCAACAGCATCCTAACTGCTGTGGGGACGGCTGCAGGCAATAGATTCCCAGAGAAATAGGGCAGAATCGGAGACTGATTACTTGACCTGGCCAAGGTAAAAGGCAATGACAATTCAGCTATGATTGAAGGATTAGGGGTCGGGGCAACCCTGACCCTCTTAGCACCTGCGAAGGTGAAACAAGGCATTTCATTATTTCTCCATGGTCATCAGGAATCAAGTGCCCACTGAGGGGCTATTGCCATGGACTGGTTTCTCAGCTTTAGCTCCACTGACATTCTGGGCTGGATCATTCTTTGCTGGGAGGGCTGCTCTGTGTGTGCACCGTAGGCTGTTTAACATCCCTGGGTCTGCCACAAGATACCCATAGTACCCTCTCCCACAGCTGTGACAACCAAAAATGTCTCCTGGCATTGCCAATTGTCCCCTCGGGGGCAAAATCGTCCCCAGTTGAGAGCCACTGTCATAAAAGAACATGGCGAAGCTGATGAATTAAGGGACTCTGGGGTGGATAATTTGATAAAGGAGAATGAAAATCCATAATTCTTATATTCTTAGTTCAAGGATTGGAGAGAAGACCAGGGACTCCACCTGACTTTGCCAAAAGACTCCTTTCCCAGTCACAGCTGCCAGGCTATGAGAGCCAAAGGTCAGTCTCAAACTTGAGCCTCACTCTACCATGTGGCTCCCAAAGCAGAGACAGTGGTGCTCAGAATGTTGCCAATGGGAAGCCATATGGAACTTGAGGCAAGCTTCTCTTGAAGGACTTGCTTCTCCAGCTTCTGGGCCTGGTGGGGAGCCTATAGACAGCGTTCAGCTGTCAGCCCTCTTTTGGAATTACCTCAGCTAAAAGGGGACATGACTTTGTCCAAGGTCATGCCCCCTTCCAGCAGAAGTCGACATCCAGAGACTGATGAAAAAGGGCTATAGATGCCCAGCTCCCTGACGTCAAATTTGGGGACAACTCTAAAGGGCCATCCAGCTCTCAAACAATTCGGCAGAAGTTAACTGGGCTTTCTGGACACGGGGTGGGGGGTGCTGATTTATAACTTTTGCCAATTTCTGTGCACACTAGTTCTAACATACCACTTGTCACAGTCCAACTTCTCTCTCAGTACCTTTCTGCTTTCTTTCCTTGTTATCTACAGGTGGTGATGCCAAGACCATGTCCTGAACAAACTCTTGGACTCCAATCTCTGTTTGTCTCAGCATCTGCTTCCAAGGAAAACCAACCTTGGAACAAATGGCAACTCAGGAAAATGGTTGGCTGCTAGAAGGGAGAATACGCTCCCATTAGAGAAAAGAGCTCACTGTTCAAGTCACAAAGAGCCTCGCTCATCACAGAGTTGTTTGGAACTTATTTCATAGGCAATGAGGTGCAGGGAAAGTTTTAACTAGGACATTAACAAGATCCGATATATATTTGGGAAATCTGTTCTGGAAGCAGACTACAGAATTAAGTGGAGACTTATTGGAAAACAGCTGCCATAGTCCACTCGGGATAGTGACAGTGGGAATGTCGAGGAAAGCCCACAATAAACTGGAAAGATATGCTGACAAGATTAGATGTGATGGTGGGAAAGGGAGAAAGGAGTCCAAGAGTAAGTTAAGATGACTACTAGTTTGGGAGACTAGTCAGATTAACTTACGGCAGAGAACTTTCGGAAGAAGATACATTTCCACTATGTTGACATTAAGGTATAACCACATGGATCAATAGGATAGAGTTATTCAGAAGGGGAAGGCATACATGATATAAACATCTGTGTGATATGTCAATTACTTAGATTCATACCTATTCCAAATCAAGGCTATATATGTACATGAAGGCAGGATGGAAATAAGTAAATGGATGAAAAACTGAGGTGAAGAGAATTGAGCAAGAGGTGAGGTTAACACACAGACTTTAAACAACAACTACAGAGAGGCCAACAAATTTCCCTGAACTTCCCAGTTGCAAAGCAGAGGGAAGAACAATCAACCCTATGTTTCATTGAGACCCTCAATTAAAACCAAGTCAATGGCTCCAGAGAACCACTAATTCCTACTGAGATCAGAGGGGCAACATCTTCTGGGACTAAGAATCAGTTGGATATGGAGAAAAGAAGGTTTGTAAGTGAGGCCCATGATGGGAATGGAGGTGTGGGAGTTGGGGGACGTGGGTGGTGGTGATAACAGTAGGCACAAGGACAGTGTGTGTCATGAGAAAAGAAAGGACCAAGGATGGAACCTAGGAATACCGACATTTAAAAGAGAAGTTGGAGAAACAGAGAAAGAGAAAGAACAGAGAATATATCAGACATATGAATTGCAGACACACAGTTCGAAAGTACTTAGAAGTGTGTCTTATAATTTTATTGTTTATGTCAATGACAATAGAAACCCTAGTCTTGAAACATACCAGTAATAGCCTTCAAATGCTTGCCTGGGGTGGGGGGAAACCCCATATCAATCTCGTTTCTATTAGAAAACACAAATAAAAACTACTGTCAGAACATAACCCAAAATGCAAAAGAATATTAGGTTATATCGTTGATGTCATGGTTACTATGATATGACTAAAGGGATGTAACTGGCCATGTGAGGATGTCCATACAAGACTTTAACAATAGCCACTGTCTTCAGTCTAATTTTAAAGTAAAAAATTATAATTCACATTCACCTCAGAAATAACCGTGTCTTGAGAAAAAGATACAGTTTTGAACAGTAAGCTTGTCCTAACATCCTGTCTTAAGACTATACAAGTTTTGTGGGGTTTGGGGGTGTTTTTGTTTTGTTTTGTTTTGTTGTGGTTTTTTGTTTGTTTGTTTGTTTGGTTGGTTGGTTGGTTTTTTGGTGTTGCATACGAATTCTTATCTATGTCATCCTACCATAAGAGAATCACCTGGTTTACCTATGGATTAGCTGATAAATGAAACCAGATAATCTTTGCCCTGAGGAAACTTGAGGCCTGCATATTCTCAGAGAAGGAAGGCTTGAGAGCATTCGCTCGAGAGGTCAGTGCAGGTGCTGCTTTCCTTGAGGGGTTTGGGAAAAGATGAAATAGCACAAAATGCAAAGAAATGATGTAAATAGAAATGAGGGAGTCCTCAAATTGTTCCTGATGTCTTCAGTCAGTGGAAATGTCATGGGGAAAAATACACTATTTTGTACCAGATTTTTAAATAGCCATAGAAAATAGGAGTAGTCTGTGCATCTTGTATGAGAAAAGAATAAACAGATGTAAAACAGACAACCAGATGAAAAACCCATTGAAGAGAACTGGATGATTCATGCACTACAAACAGGTTGGGACAGCGTGATTTATCTCCATCTGAGAACCGAAACCTACGATGCAGAAAATGAGGTTAAAATGAAAAATGTAGGAATCTTGACAAACAACAGAACAAGAGCTAATCTATGTTTAAAAGAAGGGCATAAATTAAAATGAAGAGCCAAAATTCTTGTAAAGAATCCAGGAATCTACTGACATGTGTTGGCGAGCAAATAGAGTTGGGATTTTTCTTTAGAGAACTTGGGATTCTTCTCTAGCCCAAGATGAAGCATAGATCCAGAATGACATGACCCACTGCCTTTCTTAATAAAATGATGACACTTTATGAGTGGTAGAAATATTACAGAGGGCCCCAGGCAGGACAGTGGAAGCCGCTTAGATTTTTCTTTGTGGTGGATGCAGGGGAATAATTAAGGGTTCCCAGAGACGTAGTTACACTCAGACAGTGAGCCATTGCCAAAATCAAATAAAGACAACCTAGAACCAAACTCGGAATTCAACAGTATTCTGATAGGATTCATAATCAAAATAAAAGATCAGTTACCAGGTGGAAGACAAAGTGGTAGGGATGCGTTTTCTTTCTGCAGATGAAGGTTTCCGGTGGAAGGAGAGCCATGTCAAAGGTAAAGATGAACACACGCTCCAACCTCCGATGTCCTAGTGGGAAGACATTTCCAGAATTCTACAGTATAAACTATTCGGGTAAAAGCAGTGTTTTCCTACACTTAGAAGGAGAAATGTCTCCATTTTTCCTGTTCCCACTTTCTAAGATCAAGGCCCCACGTTTTCTGGAAGATGTCTTTAAACAACTGAAATTTCATTATGGTAACAGTTGGTTAACACAGCCCTGTTTTCTTTTTAAACCAAGAGCAGTATCGTGTACTGATTCGTGGCTTTTTATTTTTCATTTTGAATTTTTTGTAATGTGAAACTTTATTGAAATACTTATGCAGAGAGGCACCTGGGTGGCGCGGTGGGTTAAAGCCTCTGCCTTCGGCTCAGGTCATGATCTCAGGGTCCGGGATTAGGCCCTGCATCAGGCTCTCTGCTAGGTGGGGAGCCTGCTTCCTGCCGCCCCACCCCGCCCCACCGCCTGCCTCTCTGCCTACTTTTGATCTTTGTCTGTCAGATAAATAAATAAAAATATTTAAAAAAAAAAAAAAGAAATACATATGCAGAAAGTGCACCCATAAAACGTGTATGGTTCGATTAATTTTCACAAAATGAACACCCCTATGAAGCAAGCGTTCGGATGAAGAGCTAGAACAGGACAACACCCACCGAAGTCCTCTTGTGTCCATCCCTGTCACTCACCTTCTCTCAAGGGCAACAATCATTTTGAATTGTAACACAATAAATTAGTTTGGTCTGGTTTTGAACTTCACAGAAATGGAATCACACAGATTTATATATTATTGTATTCAGCTTCTCTCATTCAGTATTGTGGGATTCACTTATATAGTTGCATGCGGTTTTACTTTGATCATTCTCATTGCTATGCAGTATTCCACAATTTATATATCTACCCTATCATTGATACATATATGTTGGGGGGGGGGGTTCCTTCAATTTTTGATGGGAAAACACTGCTATGAATACTTCTACATATCTTTTTGGGGAACGTGGGGGGTGATTTTGGAATCGTTCAGATGTATTGGCTATATTTTTGATAATTTTGAATGGAACTTAAAACGCTTATCTTTTCTCTCTTTTCAGTGTTTCCAGTATTCCTTCATTAATTCTTGAGAACATCCACTCTACTATATGTTTTATGTTAAATCTTTCCCTAACAGTGCTTCTAGGGATTGCTTTAATAAATGGCGAAGGCTTAAGCTCCTTGAACATATTACTGCATGATACAGAAATTCAACAGTAATCAAATAAGATGTCACTATAGACTTCTGTTAATGGACGTATGGTAGATGAGGTTCACAACCAATGGGAAGTGCTGGATAATATTTATCTTTTAAAAGTCTTCTTAAGTGCATTGACAAACTGCCTAGACTAGACTATACGGAACACTCAGGTCAAAAACTAAAGGGAAGAATGCAGAGAGGAGAGGACACTGATGTGCCTTTCATCTTGCAGGCCTGTACTGGAGTGAACAGAATCCTTAATACGTGCAGTCTCCTGGGGCTGGGCAAGAGAAGATAAAACCCAGGGCTTGAACAAACAGTAAAGCTAGGACTCAAAGACACTCCCAGTGGAAGGATGAACTAGAAATAACTCCTATCTCCCAGGAAATTGCAAAGATAATCACCAATGAGTGGAAGAAGAAAAAAACATGTAATAAAAAATAACTCCAAACTAGTCCATAAAGTCTCAATAAGTTTCAAAGGAATGGTATCAGAGAGACCACATAGCTTAGAAACCAGCAACAAAATAATGGCCAGAAATATCTAATATTTGAAAACATAGAAATACACTTCTAAGTTATCTATTGTTCAAGGAAGAAGTTATAACAGAAATCAGACAACATTTAGAACTGAACAATAATGAAAATTCTGCATATCAAAACCTTTGGCACGCAGTTAATATAATAATGAGAGAGATATAGAACCTTTGATGCATCTAGTAGGAATGAAAAAGTGAACGAAGAATTCAACTTAAGAAATTAATGGAAGAACAGCAAGATAAATACAAAAAAAATATGGAGGTAAGAAATAATAATGATAAAATCTGAAATTAAACATCAAAAAACAAAGGTACAATTAATAAAATTGACAAAGTTCTGGTAAGACTGATAAAGAAAAAAAGAGAAGAGGCACAAAGAGCAATGATAGGGAAAAAAAGGAAACATAACTACAGACTCTATAGACATTCTAAAAGGATATTAGGAATGACTTTATACTAATAAATTTTTTTAAAGATTTTATTTATTTGACAGAGAGAGAGAGAGCACAAGCAGAGGAGCAACAGACGGAGAGGTTGCCCTCTGAGCAAGGAGCCCCACGTGGGTCTCCATTCCAGGACTCTGGGATCAATGACCTGAGCCGAAGGCAGACGCTTAACCAACTGAGCCACCCAGGTGCCCCATACTAATAAATTTTTTAAAACTTAGATAAGATAGATTCCTAGAAAATTAAAACTTACCAGGACTGGCTCCTAGTAATTGAAATATCTAAAAAAAAAAACGGACTTGGTGATCCAATACCTTCCTATATGAGAGATGATAATAATTTTTTTTTCCAATGCCTCCATATTTTGGGGTAGTTTGCACACAGCATTAGACTACTACAGCAGTATCCATATTTGTGATAAAGGTCTCTAGGTAAATTTCAACACAAACTAGAGACATACTGATATTAAGGCATTATGATTAATTTTAGATATGATTCTGGTATTATGTTAAAAAATAATTCCTTATCCTTTAGAGGTGCATTTTTGGATATTTATGGGCGAAATCATATGAAATTGGAATCTCCCTTAAAGTCATGAAACGGGTAGGGGGTCACACAAGACTGACCATGTGCTGATAGGGCATGGAGGTGGATGGCAGGTGCAGGGGTCTATCACATCGTTCTCTTCACTCTTACCTGTGTTTCACATTTGTCATAACGGATTTTTTTTTTTAAGTTCTCAGGGATGAAACCATAACTTCCATATATTTTATACAGATGATTGTGATCTAGTCAATAGTTAATTAACAAACTTTAAGGTGAAGTCAGCATTGCCAACATAAATTTGATGCAACTTCTTAGATAATTTGGATACCTCGCTGATCTATTTTAGGGAAAATACATGGCAGCTTTAGCTCTGAACACACTTTAAATACTTTTTAGACTACCACATCTCTAACAAATTATTTCCTTTGTGTGAAATAACCCAAACACCCCATCATCTTGCCCAGACTGAATCCTTACGTCCAAACTCATCCTCTTCCTAGGATACCAATATTAATAGCAATTTCATGCACAATCTCCAGCCTCAATTTCCCTGCCATATACCCACTAGAGTGCATGTCATTCCCTTCAGAACAGGTACCTCACTCTATCTACTTTGTGTGCACGGTCCTAGCAGAGTCCCAGTCCCAGTCCAGTCCTACAGTCCCAGCCCGTGGCTCATGCTCAATAAATAGCATCTTTCCGGTTCCCACCTCTTGCCAGCTCCCACCTCCCTCACTGGCTTATGGTGAGGCTTCAAACAGATGACAACAAAAACCTTGTAAATTGGATGTCTAATTGTTCCAGATCTTCTTCTCCAGGTAGAAAGCAGGCAGCTCTCACCTGTTAAAAGAGGCTTCTTGAGTGGAGGAGGAAGCTCCTTCCCTCACTCACTCCAGTACCACAAGAAAATGGAGTATTTCTTTGTTCCCTGACTCACCAGTGGACTTCCCCAGCATGGCATAGAGAGGCTAGAGCCAAAGGGGGACAAAGCCCCGATTTGATGCCAGTCCCACCATGGCTGTCTCCACAGGGACATGTATGTTACTCAGAACACGTTTGGGCAAAAACTCAGTCACTTCAGTTAATTCAGAAGGGGCACAGTGAGCTCCTGGGAAGGAGCCACATCATACCTAAAGGGCATGAAATATAAGGAATTTTCCTTTGTCACCTCACTCAACTTAAGGTATCTTCTTTTTTTTTTTTTTTTTTAAGTTTTTATTTATTTATTTGACAGACAAGTAGGGAGAGAGGCAGGCAGAGACAGAGAGAGGAGGAAGAAGCAGACTCCCCGCTGAGCAGAGAGCCTGATGTGGGGCTCGATCCCAGGACCCTGGGATCATGACCTGAGCTGAAGGCAGAGAGGCTTTAACCCACTGAGCCACCCACGCACCCCTTAAGGTATCTTCTTTAGTAGCTTCAGTGCTAACCAGAAATACTACAAATCTCTACTTCCTTCATCCCTTTGCTCTTGACAAGGCGAAAGGAATTTGAAAGGGTTCTGAGATCAAGCCCAGAGTCAGGTTCCCCCGCTTAAGATTCTCTCTCTCTTCCTCTGCCCTTCCCCCTCTCTCGCTTTCTTTAAAAAAAAAGAAATGTCAGAGAAATTGTGGGGTTTTTTTTTTTTTCAGCTTCTTTTGCCTTTCTGTAGACAAAACAAAATAATGGGTTATTATGCTTCACAGGAGCATGGAATAATTTCAGTTAAATTTGAGATTAGTGTTGAACATGTCAGTTATATCATTTTAAATTGATTTCTCTATGCAAATCAAGAAAGAAAACAGAGTTCTGGGATGAGTCCCAAAGGAGGTGAATAACCAGCCACTCTGTGTGGATTTGTTTAAAAAGCCCTAACTGAGAGGTAGTCTACATAATCCTATTTTTTTTTAAAAGATTTTATTTATTTATTTATTTGACAAAGAGAAAGATCACAAGTAGGCGGAGAGGCAGGGGCGGTGGGGGGGGGGGAGGCTCCCCACCGAGCAGAGAGCCCGATGCGGGGCTCGATCCTAGGACCCTGAGACCATGACCTGAGCCGAAAGCAGAGGCTTAACCCACTGAGCCACCCAGGTGCCCCCATATTCCTATTTTTTTATCTGTTGAGATGAATTTTCCTGACTTTTCCTTTGTCTGATAGATACTTGTTTTTCCACATGGTGTAAGTAGGATTAGCTCAAGAATTTCACACCCAGGGCCAGCTAAGGAACCATTTTATATCTGAGTATCTTTGCCCTCCTAATCCACCTCTTTCCTTCCCGCGGATGGGACAAGCTTCCCCTCTCACACCCTCCTGTCATGACTCTGGTCCAGCTCTCCTGTTCCTCCTGGGACATATGCATACAATTTAGTCAACCTTATTCCACAGGAACCAATAATGCACCCTCGTAGCTTAAAAATGTTATCATAGCTTTGAGAAAGGACCTCCCCACCTTAGTCCCAAAGATCAGTGTACTCGTTAAACCAATAATCCCAATTCTTCAGGAGAATCATGCACCATATATACTCGCTGTAGGAGTTATTTTGCAAAAAGTGTCACAGGACCATATACACATTGACGAGTTCTGTTTTCTTTGGCTCAAGAGAAAACTGGCATTTCTCAAAACACTAGAGGAAGTAACGACCTCTCTTACCAACCATATTTGTTCTCCAGGTCTCCTGCATCAGCTCAGCACTAGTGGAGACTTGCGGCCACCCACCTGCACACTTGACAATGGATCTGATCCATCTCCATGTGTGCCTTTGAGACGGGGGTGGGGGGAACAGGAGCTGCTCAAACTAAGATTGTTTGCTTTGGTTCCCATTTCCACTGAGGATCCATTCACTTGTGTTTTCTCCTCTCAGACATCCGTTTTGGCTAGTGAACATATGGAGAAATTTCCTATGGCCTGAATGGTGTGTGAATGTGCGTGTGTCTCTGTGTGTGTGTTATTTAGGTAATTTAGGGAAAAAAATACATTTGAAAGATAAACCAGTGAGCACCTGGAACTGATGTCCTTTAACAAGGTTTCCTGTTGCCTTAAATGTCTCTTACAATCATGTACTTGCTGGTGGCTGACAGGATTCAAAAGGAAATTATGCCTAACACAGACCAATACTTTCCCAGATTCGGGAGAGCAGCTTGCTGTGGGGCTCTGCTTCATCGAAGGGAGCCCTGCTCTGTTGCAAGAATGGCTTGCTCATTCTGGTAATGAATTAGTTGTATTAACAGGCCAGAAAGAAAACAACAATCTGGGGATAGTTTCTATAAAACTCGACGTTTCGTCCAAATGTAATTAACACAGACCATATTTTTTGTCCCTGCAACTCTGAAATAACTCAGAGCCAGAGGTTGAGTTAATCAAACCTAATCTTTTGTCCACATTTGAAGAAAGGTGTCACTTGAATTTTCCTTTCTGCATAATCACTTTTGAGAGAACCATTAATAAGCCTCTTGGTTTTTCTTTTTTCAGTGTGAAGATATTTTTTAGTGAGAATCACACAATGGAATCTGCCAGATTAGAGATTAATTTGGAGATACAGCATATGTAGGGGGATCAACAATATGCAAATTTTGTAACAAAACAGTTATTAGGGGCTCCTGGGTGGCTCAGTCATGTGAGCATCTGACCGTTGGTTTTGGCTCAGGTCATGATCTCACAGAGACTCTGCTCCGAGCTCCGCAGGGAGTCTGCTTGAGATCCTCTCCCTCTACCCCTCCCTCCTACATGCATGCATGTGTGCTCTCCCTCTCTCTGAAATAAACACACAAGTCTTAAAAAATACTTATTAAATATATATTAGATAGACCCTGACCTCTAAAGTTATAGCATACTAGGTCAGAAGCTATAAATGTAGCCTTGCTTTTATCTACTCATTGGGAAGCAGTAGAGAATTGCCATAAAATATACACACATGGGCAACGGAATGAGTCAAGGTTTTAACGACGCCTCCACCAGTTTTGGCTACGGTGGGAATTGAAGGAAATTGCCCGAGAGTGCTCTCGGTTCCAATTTCACATCCACAGACAGGGGTAAAGATACCTACCAACTTCACTGAGAACCTGAATGAGAATTTACGTAAAGCACCTAGCACAAAATAAGTACTCAATGAGCGGTAGTTATTCCTACCACCTGCTTAACTATTATGTGCTTAATAACTATGCTGTACGTGATAACAAAGATTATGCAGAAAATTGGAAGAAATAGTAAGAATTTATCTTATTCAAATTAGCATTAACTCAAAGTGTTAGTACACTAGTTTTCTGCATAATTCACACTGTTTTATCCATATACACTTAGTAGGTTATTTAAAACACACACACACACACACACCCCTCAGCGCCTCTGAGACAGCTGACGTTCAGGAAGCTTTCCGAACGCCTGATGATTTGACTACAGCACACTGACTCAGAGAGTGGCAAAACAACACAGTGTTTGGGTACAGAACATGATTTCTATTTTAAATATCTTAATCCTTTAAACCTCAGTTTCTTCACCAGCCACGGTTTCAGATGGAGAGAGAAGGCAAGGCAATCACTTGCCGCTTTCTGCTCACTTCTCCACTAAGTGTAGGAGCCTGGATTAAAAGATGACTCTTTCCCGACCCCCAAGGATGTGCATTTCGCTACTGTACTCTACGGCTTCCCAAGTGAGGGATAAAGACAGGACTGCACCAGAAGTTCCCCAACAGCCACACTCGTGAGAAGCAATGTGGTACAGGGGTGAGAAGGGCGGCCCCCTAGAACCCACGGCCTGAGTTTGAGCCCAGCTCTGCCTCATGGGCTAGGAAACCTTGGGAAAATTACTCACCTCTGTGCCTGAGCTTCCTTCTGTGAGAACAGAAACAATTCCTGCCCCTAAGTTTATAGGAGGATTTAAAAACCTTAAAATATGCAATCTGCTCAGAACAGCGCCTGACCTATAATAAGCAGTTACTACCTGTTACGTACCTTGACGGACATATGGGAATAAGGTTTTACTCTTTCCTTCATTTGTTTGTTACAAGATCTGAGGGATGGTGACTCATTTCCACAAATTTTTCACTTTGTCCTAAAACCTGAGGATGTGCCTTTTATCTCTTACGCATTCGCTACTTCAAACACCACTTGTATCTGGTTTTTCTTCCTTCCTCTTTCACAGGGATTTCTGGGGATTAAAGGAGATATTTCTAACTCAAGTTATCCCTCCGTGAGGACTGTAAGTGGTATTTATCTTTGGGGAAATGATTCCCAAATCACTAAGCTTAAAAAAAATGGGTCATTGGAACTTTCTGAAAACTGCCAAAAATTGGGGGGCGGCTGGGTGGCTCAGTGGGTTAGGCCTCTGCCTTCTGCTCAGGTCATGATTTCAGGGTCCTGGGATCAAGCCCCACATTGAGCTCTCTGCTCAAGTGGTGGGCCTGCTTCCCTCCTCCCTCTGCCTGCCTCTCTGCTTACTTGTGATCTCTCTGTGTCAAATAAATAAATAAAATCTTAAAAAAAAAAAACAACTGCCAAAAATTGTGGAATTGTAAGGTAAGCTCCTACCTGGGGAAGTTGGCTCTTACCATGAAACTTGGCTTTCAAGTCAGCATTTAAGGCAAAAAGATAAAGATAGTTAAAAAGCATTCTGGAGCATAGCTTAGAGGGCAGGACAACAGTTCTGTTTTTGTTTTTGTTTTTAGTAAATCCACTCTAGATACTTTTTTCCTCCAGCTTTAGAACAGATCGCATTTCTTCTGTGGAGCACCAGATGAGATAATTGGCTTGTACTTAAGCCAGTCAGTATGAAAAACATGGACAGCCTAAACCAAGCACATTTATATATGCTGTCTCATTTACTCCCCACAGTTAACCTTATGAAGTATTAGGAATCCCTTTTTTAAAAAAATATTTTATTTATTTATTTGACAGACAGAGATCACAAGTAGGCAGAGAGGCAGGTGGAGAGAGAAGGAAGCAGGCTCCCTGCTAAGCAGAGAGCCCGATGCGGGGCTCGATCCCAGGACCTTGGGATCATGACCTGAGCCAAAGGCAGAGGCTTTAACCCACTGAGCCACCCAGGCGCCCCAGGAATCCCTTTTTTTTACTGTGAAGGATTGAGGCCCAGCAAAGTGCATGACTTGCCTAAGTCACCAGCAGGTAGACTGGGAACCGGAATTTTGACCTTGATTGTCTTGGACATGGAAGCCCCTATTTTCCCTCTAGATGCTCCCTCTGCCTAGAATCACTCTTGCATGGCGGTGAAGGAGATAGACCGTCCTTCACTCTGCTGAAGACTGCTTAGCATCTATTAGAGGAAACACTGAATTTAGGCCTCTTTAGCTGGACTTGAATACAAAGAAGCTGGACGAAGTCCAACGAAGACTAAGGGACTGGTTTGAAAGAAGTCCCAGGAGGGCTTCGGTTAAGAGTGGAAAGATTTAGAGAGGGACAGAAAGGCCATTACTGACTCCAGCGGGTTTTAGAGACATAAATAAGTGATGCAGGGCAGCCGGGGAGGAATCAGGCTGGAGGGCTGTGGGGCTTGGCGGCAGCCCTCCTAGGACACAAGGCTGGGTGGGGCCTCCTGTTCCACCTCCTGGTTCTAGGAATCCACCCTGGGCATCGCTGATGAATGTAGCAAAGTCTGAAGGGGTTTTGGCCGAGGCCAGTTACAGATACCACTCAGCTAATTCCTGGAATGCCTTTCTGAAGGGAAACCAGACGTGGCTGTCTTCCTCTCATTTAATGATGGGCAAATGAGACCCAGACACTCAATTCACAGGAAAAGTGACTGTTCAATGGGCCGCCCCACAGTACGGCTTGACACAGTGGTTTCCAGGGCAGAACTCCAAGGACATCAGTGAGAGGGGCCACGCCTACCCTTCAGGCCTGGAGAAAGTGCACAAAGCATACTGAGTGACCCCCCCAACTGCCCATGGGAGGTTATCAGGGCACAAAGAGGGCAACATTCCCCATGGCTCGTCCCGTCTACCTGAGGCCCCCAGCGCAGCCCAGCGCCTGAGACCAGTTACTCAAATTGCTGGTCACGGTAAAGGCAGGATCCTTCCTTGTGGTCTTCCTCTCTCTAAAGGGTTCTTTCCCTTTTCATTGCATTTTTCTGATTATACATACAATATAGTTAACATAGAAAAGAAAAAAACAGAAAAGTACACAAAATAAGATAAACAATGTAAAGAAGATGACATAGTTACTACATGTATTTTTCCTTATAAAACTTAGATATACAATAGTAACAATAATTCTGATGAGATAGCCTATGTGCCAGAGACTGTACCAGGAGCTGAACTGGCACCTTCTCACTCAATGAACGCAGTCCTGGACTGGAAATATGGGACACTTCCTCCAGGTCCAATCCCGTATGGCCCTCTTAAGGAGTCAGATTTTTTTCTTCTCCTTTCTTTAAAAACAAAACAAAACAGCAATAAATAAGTAAATAATAATCCAATGATCCAGAACATCAAAATGAGTTAGATCAGTTTATCATCTTAATTATAGTCCCAAGGGTATGGTTAACATTAAAACCTAAGAACTAACATGAATGAGAAGCCCTGGGCCAGAGGCCCCTCTGGACTCTGTTAATCTGGAAATTCCGAAATGGCCCACCACACTTCGTCACCAGGCCACAGGTAAAATTGTCAGTCTAATTTCAGAACTTGTTTGGAGTCTGTGATTCAGCCCAACTTTATTTTGATGGCCTTCTGTAAAGGTCTACTATTCTTTTCAGTTCTGCAATTTTCAGTCATGTAATTGTTAAAGATGATGCTGATACAAACATTTTACTACGCTTTATGGAAGGTATAATAAAAAAAGACCAACACATCTAGATAATCCATTTCTAAATTTCACCTATCATTTCTAAATAGAATTGTGTATGTAGACTAATACTAAAAAATAATCAATAAAATGTGTAAAGTCCTTACCGAGGAATTCACATTTCCCTCATCCTGATTTCACTATAGCTGGTTTGCATTTCTCTTTTTCAGTGTTTTTCCATTTCTCTATTGGCTCTGAGCATTAATTTTCTCCTCTGGAACTCAGAGATAATTTGTGTTTTAAAAATCCTTTAAGGCTACTGAATTTTAAAATGTGCTTTTTAAATTAAAATCATAGCAAAAAACCAAGTCTGAACAAAGGGCTTACTATTGTGAGACACTTTTACATGGAAAGTTTTCCTCTTTGCATTGTGCCTTAATTCCAACTATTACCTATAAGACAGAAAATCAGACCTGTCCCGTTCACTATTCCGATACATTAAAGCAACAATATCAAGTCACTCAAATCGGGTTTGAAAATATGAGCTGTAAGCAGAATATATTTAAAGGCGAATTTGCCTTCTTTCCTGAGTATATTTTCCTTGGAATGTGGGTTTTGGAATGAACTGCCAAACTCAAACTGTGGCCAGGCCATGACGATGGACCCTAGAGCCATAGAGGGGGATTTGGGTGACAACCCATTTGTGCCCAGAACAGTGCCTGGCATGTAGTCGTACTTCATAAATATTTGTGGAATGAATGAATTTGCAACTGATACAGTGGTATGAGGAGCACAGACAGAAAGGGACAACTCTGGTCTCTACCCCTTACTGTGAACCAAGCCAAAGAAACCTCAGTTCCTCCCCAGGTCCTGCAAAAAAGGCAGGGTCACCCCAGTCATTTGGTCTTAGGCATAAAGACCGGCTATCATTGGGTTTTTGCTATGGAGCAGTTAAGACCTCTTCACAATGCTGACCTGGACCTTAACTGTTGATCGCCTATTTTTTTAAGAACGTCTCTGACACAAAGTAGAGAAACAGAGGTTAGATAGTAGTGAGCCACCTGAGTATCTAGGAAAGAACAACAGCTTGTATGACCTAGACATTGAGATTGGTGTTCTAGTTACAGTACTCGTCAGTTTGACTGGATGCACAGAAGAACATTCTTTTTGAATGGTTATAATACTTTAAAATGTTTAGTTGGCACTTGCATATATTTGGACTGATTCATTGGCGAAGGGAAGATTTAAATAAATTTGTTACTGTTTACTCTTCACATACTATCGCCGTTTTCTCCCTTTTTCTTTACAATTATTGTTTTATTCAGACATAGTTGAGTACAATTAACTTTTTATTTAGTCAATTGGAACAGGAATATTTCCCACACAGTTCTCACTCATTCGTTCATAGATCAGTGTTTGTTTATATTTCTTTAATCTGCTCCATACTGATAGTCTGGACCTTACTGTAATTTTTATGCCAAACAGTTTTACTTACTGTCTAAAAATTAACTCTTGTTCATTTATATTCTAAATTTCTTGAATTTAAGTCTTTTTTTTTTTCAGGAAAAGAATATATGTAAAGATAATGATGGCATACTCTTGCTGATGTAAAAATTTACATATTATTATTTTCCCCCAAATTTAATATTCTATCCTAACTTGAATCTTTTGCCTTCTGCACTACATGAAGATATATCTTGAAATGAGGAATGAACCTGAAAATTGCCTGGGCCTCACTGGGACACACAGAAGTTCATTGTTCACGACTCAGGAAATATCTCAAGATGGATATTCTAAACTAACGAGAGCCGTTCCAGATACCAGTGTCTCACTAAACTCCTAAGAATCTTGAATGCCTCGAAGACCCCCCAATCTATTCCAAGCAGATATTCCTGCTATTACACATAGAGACTAAGGGCTTCTGGGTGGATAAATGCTCAGCGTCCTCTGACAAGATGTGACCTTCACCTGAAAGCTGGGAGCACTGGAAACTCTCATAGGAACGACTCCAGGAGCATGTTCCAACAGAGATGACTCACAAAGCTTTGGGAAAACAAAGGAAAAAAAAAGCCAAAAACAAACTAAAGAGCAACCTCGATACAGCACACAACACTTGTTTTAAAAAGCAACAGAAATGACTGAGGTTTTTCCTGGGTGCCGATGGAGATCTAGTCAGGATGGCTCCCTCCACCAGACTGCACACCAAAACATTTCCTATTCCCCTGGCCAAATCCACCCCCCAGCTCCCACTGCCCAAAGGCCTACTGGGCTCCTACCCGCCTCCACACATTGCTGCTTTCCATTCTGGGAGCAGCTCTGACAGCCTTGACTCTGACATGTGCACAAAGACGAGAAGGTCAAGAACTTTTTGCCAGAAGAGCGCAAGATGAGTAAGAAGATGAAGTCTAGACAACTCTAAGTGTTTTGATCTAGAGCCTAAAGAAGTTAGTATTTAAGTGGGAGAAATGTCCAGCTTCAGAGACAAAATAAAAAAGGGAAAGAGAAAGGATAGATGGAGAGAGTAAGTGAGAACAAAAGAGGAGTAAGTGTAACCAAGGAAGCACAAGATTTGTACACTGAAAACTAGAAAACATTGTTGAAAAAAAAAGATCTAAATAAATGAAAGATATCCCATGTTCATGTACTGTAAGACTTAGATGGCAATACCACACCAAAATAAAAAGCTTTTACACAGCACAGAAAACCATCAACAAAATGAAAAGGCAACCAACTCAATGGGAAAAGATATTTTCAGATGATATATCCAATAAGAGGTTAATGTCCAAAATATATAAAGAACTTCTACAACTCAACACCAAAACAAACAAACAAACAAAAACAAATAATCTGATTAAAAATGGGCAGAGGGCCTGAATGCGTATTTTTCCAAGGAAGGCACACAAATGGCCAACATTCACATGCAAAGCTGTTCAACATCAGGGAAATGCAAATCAAAACCGCAATGAGATATCATGTCACACCAGTCAGAACAGCTAGACAAGAAAAAAGATAGGAAATACAAAGTATTGGTGAAGATGTGGGGGAAAGTGAACCCTCATATGCTATTGATGGGAATGTAAATTGGTGCAACCACTGTGGAAAACAGTATGAAAATTCCTCGAAAAAAACACAAATACCACATGATCCAGTAATTCTATTACTGGGTATTTACCCAGAGAAAACAAAAATGTTAATTCAAAAAGATACATGCACCCCTAAGTTTACTGCAGCATTATTTACAATGGCCAAGACATAGAAAGAAGCAACCCAAATGTCCATCAGTAGATGAATGGATAAAGAAGATGTACATGTATATGTATATGTGTACACACACACACACACATGCGTATAACGGAATGTTACTCAGACATAAAAAAGAATGAGATCTTGCCATTTGCAGCAACAGAAATAGATTTATGGTAATATGCTAAGTAAAATAAGTCAAAGGAAGACAAATACCATATTATTTCATTTATATGTGGAATAAAAAAAACAAAACAAAGAAACAAATAAAAATCAGAAACAGAACATAAATACAGAGAACAAACTGGTGGTTGTCAGGGGGAGGGAGTGGGGGGATGGGCAAAATAGATGAAGGGAATTAAGAGGTACAACCTTCCAGTTATAAAATTAAAAAGTCATGAAGATGAACAGTACCTATAGCATAGGGAATATAGTCAATAAAACTGTAATAATGCTTCATGGTTACAGATGGTAACTCCACTTAATTGTGAGTACTGCGTAATATATAAAATTATGGAATCTCTATATTGTATAACCGAAACTAATACATTTTATGTCAACTATACTTCAATAACAAAATATTTTTAAAAATAAAAAAAGGAGGGGCACCTTGGTGGCTCAGCTGGTTAAGTGGCTGACTCTTGATTTCAGCTGGGGCCGTGATCTGGGGCTTGAGAGATGGCGCCTGGACAGGCGCTCACCACAGAGTCTGCTGAAGATTCTCTCTCTCTTCCTTTCCCTCCCCTCTTTATGTTTTCTCTCTAAATAAGTAAATAAAGTCTTTAAAAATAAGTAAATGGGGTGCCTGGGTGGCTCGGTGGGTTAAGCCTCTGCCTTTGGCTTGGGTCATGATCTCAGGGTCCTGGGATCGAGTCCCACGTCAGGCTCTCTGCTCAGCAGGGAATCTACTTCCTCCTTTCTCTCTGCCTGCCTCTCTGCCTACTTGTGATCTCTGTCTGTCAGATAAATAAAATCTAAATAAATAAATAAATAAAAATTTAAAAAGGAAATTTCCTCTTTAAGAACTGCTTTTAACCTATGCACCCAAGCAATCCTGCACACAGCTTTCGCTTATGATAGCAAAATATTAGAAACAATCTAAACAGTTAAGGAGATAGATACATTGTGATATCCTAATAATAATACCATAAAATCACAGAGTAGTTCTCAAGAATGATTATATGTGTACGAAAAGAGAAACAAGCTCCAACTTATTTTGATGTCTGAAAAAGATAAATGACAAATGTAGTTTGATGCCACACGATGTAATTTGTATATGACATTATATTAATATATTATTTGTATAATGAAAAAAAATTTAATAATGAAAAGCAAATGAGGGATGTAGAGAAAAAGAACTATGGGAAATTACATGGGGATTAAAAAATGAAAGAACCGGGGCGCCTGGATGGCTCAGTGGGTTAAAGCCTCTGCCTTCGGCTGGGGTCATGATCCCAAGGTCCTGGGATTGAGCCCCATGTCCGGCTCTCTGCTCAGCGGGGAGCCTGCTTCCCTTCCTCTCTCTGTCTGCCTCTCTGTCTACTTGTAATCTCTGTCTGTCAAATAAATAAATAAATTCTTTAAAAAAAAATGAAAGAACCATGGAAGAAAGAAGGAAGGATGGAAGGATTAAAGGAACGAGGGTAGGAAAGAGGAAGGAAGAAGCAGGGCTAGGGCTAGCGCCAGGCTGGAGCCACACCAGGAAGCAGGAGCTATTAACAAATAAATGCATACAAGGAGGGAGGCTTAGAGGGGGGACAAGTTGATGTCAAGGAGAAGGAAAAAAGGAAGACTCTGGAAGCCTCACATTAAAGCTTCCCCCAAGAAAAGTGACTTGAATGAACCCTGGCTTAGCACTTAATCTGTTCCTAGTCCTTTCCTGTGGTATCATTCCTTTCACTGTAGGTGCGTGCAGCTTCGATGGTGCGAGATGAGCTGACTGTGTTTTTGTCCAGCCTCAGAAGTTTAGTCAAGAGACTGTCCCAAAGGACCTGAAGAAATGGAGGCTGTGGATCATGAACTCATAATCTTGGAAGTAGAAATGCAGCTGGGAATTCCAGGGAGACCTACACCTGTGGCTGATCTATAGGGTACCATGTCATTGGAGTTTTGGTTTCATAGGGACTCTGCAAGGAAGATCAAGGCAAGGATTCGTATGGCTGGGAAGAAGAAAGATAAATCAGAACACAACAACGCAGCAATATTTAATATAAAATTTACCAAAGAAGGGACAACACCGAGTGTAGTAATGGGCTGAATATCTAAACAACGCATATAAGCTTTATTAGTTACCACAAACTTAAGGGCTTAAAATAACACACATTTACTAACTCATGGTTTGGGTGGGTCTGGAGTCCATGCATGACTTAACTGGGTCCTCCGCTTAGGGTTTCCCAAAACCACAATTAAGGTGTCCTCTGGTCCGCATTCACATCTGGAGGCTTGACTGGGGAAGAATCTGTTTTCAAGCTTACTTCAATGAGTTCATTTCCTTGTGTTTGTGGAACCAAGGGAAATGGCTTCTTGGTGGGCGTTGGCTAGAGGCTGCTTTTAGCTCCTAGAGGCCACCTACAGTTCCTGCCACAGGGACTTCCCAACATAGCCACTTCTTTCAGCAAGTCAGAGAGGACAATCTCCAAAGACAGTCTGCTAGCAAGACGGAGACTTTTGCAATGTAATGCAGTCACAGGAGTGACCTCCTTCACCGGGGCTATACTTACTGCTTATAAGCACGTCACAGGTCCCATCTACACTCAAAAGGAGGGGATCCCACGAAGCTGTCCACACCAGCAGGTGCTGGGAATCATGGAGTCACCTTAGAGTCTGTCATACATGGATGTCTTTGCTGCTTCTGAGTTTTTAAATCAAAAATAACCATAAATACAATCCTTAAAACTTTGTGATGTGCAATACTAAATAAGAAGTAAAATCTAAACCCAGAGTACGTCCGGTATCAGAGCTTGTGACCTTCACACTTCCTTGGCCGTATTTCAAATGTAGATATACATAACATGTAAATATACACACCATGGGCTAGATTCAGTTCAAATTTTATTTCTAAAATTTCCGAGTAAATCTCTGGAATGAAGAGTAACAGCAAAGACTGACCAGAGGAGTGTTTTCTAGCTGTGCACAGTGTTTAGGAATATGGGTATTTGGCCCCCAGTTTCAGCACAATTAGAAGAGGTTAATTTTACAGTTTATATTAATTATTTTGGCAATTATTCTGGGGACCAAAAGAGACACTGATTATTCAATAAATGTTTGCTTCTGGAATCATCATCACCAACTCTTAGCACCAAGTAAAAGTGAAGGTGCTAAGAGAAGGGAGACGAAATCCTTGAGTAACTTTGTGTGTTTCACTGGTACCTCACTGACTACCCTATGGTTTGATCACCAAAACTAAACAAAACTTCACTAATTTCATGAGAGGAAAATGCATTTGAGTGTTGCCTGAAATTGTATGCATTTGGCTTAGTGCTGATTTGAAGATTTTCTGTCATTTGTATTTTTAATTTTTTCCTTCTGTGGTTGTTCGTGCTTTCCCAATTTTTTTTTTTTTTTTTTTTTTTTTTTTTTTTTTAGATATCCATTGATTTGACCTTTCTTTGTCCCATGCACCCAAATATTCTCATCCCCACTCCGGTCATTTATTTCGTCATTTTGTTTTTGGCGTGCCCGCGGAGAGGGGCACACATAGAGTTGCTTTTCATTTCAGTAGTCAATTCCATCCTTCTCCAGAACAGCGAACACCAGGTTTGTTTCCTAACCGTGATCAGTGTTGACTTCGGGAAACCCTTCTTGGCAAACTTTGGTCCGCAGCGCCCGCCAGCTTTGTCCGCAGACCTGCAAGCTGGTGGCCGCGCCGCCTGCTGCGGGGAGGCTGGGGCGGCCCGGGTCCCTGAGCCGCCGCCGCCGCCGCCCCCGCCCTCCCCGCTCTCCCCGCTCTCCCCGCTCTCCCCGCTGCGCCCCGGGGCGCGCGCCCGTGCCCGGCCCCCGCCCGCGCCGCCGCGCGAGCTCGGGAGTGGGCTGCGGTCACGGCGCGTCCCGGCGCGGGGCCGACGCCGGCCGGGTGGGCGGCGTGGAGTGCGCGAGCCGGACGCCGGGGGCTTCGGCGCCGGGCAGCCGGACTCAGCGCGCTCGGCTGGGAAACTTCTGTAGGCGCAAGGCCGGAGCTCGGCGCAGGGTCGGGGAACGAAAGGTAAGGAGGGGAGCCCGGGGGCGCCTCGGCTGCCGCCTTCCGGGAGCTGTCCGCACCCTCGCACCTAGCGCGCTTTGGTGCAACTTTGCCGGCGCGACTTCTACCCCGGCCCCGCCCCAGGTTGGGGGCTGCGAGGCCGCCGACCCCCCGGGACCGCCTTTGCTTCGCCGCCCTGTGCCCCGCGCTGCCAGCACCGCCGCTCCGCTCCCGGCCCCGCTCCCGGCCCGGCTCGGGCCAATTCGAGCCCCGGAGTCCGGGTGGCGCCGCTCGCAGCTCCGCCGGCTGAGAGTCCGCCGCTGAGGGCTCCGCGCGCACCAGCCCCTGGCAACTCCAGTCGTCTGCTCTCGAGGTGAATCTTTCCCCCAGATCTTCTGTTTGCCCCCCTCTTGCCCAGGCACCCTGGAGCCCAAAGAAAGGGGCCAGATTTTCGAGGGAGAAAAGCTGGTCCAAGGGACCCTGACAGTCTTAGGGTTCGTGGGGAAGTGCAGCGGCTGGGAGTTCCTTTCCCTGTCTGCTAAGGGCCTGACTAGGGTCAGTGTTTTCACACTGAGTTGGGGACACGGGAAAGCTGCCTCATCAAAGGTCAAGCTGACCTGTTTTCTCTACTTGGGGATCCACCTTGGGAAAAAAAGGAAGGAAGGAAGGAAACAAAACCACCAAATTACCTAATCACCAAGGTCAGTTACAGAGGTATAATACATTGTGAGGGTCTGTATTTTAGGAAAAGATTAAAGGCACAGAATCAAAATACAGTAATAGGGCTATCCCCCCCCCCCCAAAAATGTTTTAGCCAGGAAACATTTTTAAAATATGAAAAAGTTCTACATGTGACTTATAAATGGAAAAGCACAATTAGAAGCCCACTTTTGAACGTAATTTAACTTGATTTAGTAAACATTTAGAATGGGACAATCTTCCTTCCTGACTTTTTATTCTAATTCTTGTACTTGGGTTTGAATTTGCAAGCTTGGACATAAAAATTGAATTTTATGGAGCCTTAAAAAATTATTGGTCCCTGTTCATAGTAAGGTTTGGTGGTGGCTATTTTCTGTTCTTTTTAATATTAGGGAGTATTGCGTGGTCATATTCCTTGCATGACAGGACAGTAACCTGGCATTGTTCTTTGAGCCAAAAGTAAACTAAACAAGAACTACATGAAACTAAATACAAACAAAACAAAAATTAGATCTCCTTCCACATTACAGAATGAAGAGGTCTAGCTGATCTCAGATGATTTTAAGGCTCTTTTCCTTCCCCGAAGACCAGAGAGTTTAGGATAGAAATACAAACTGAAATGTAGAGTAAGATATTTTCTGTTCCAAAATTTTATACTCATAAACTGGGAGACACTGGAGAAATGAGTTTCTTTCATCTCAATAGTGTCTCAAAATAGCTGAATCATCGTGCATCCTGTGCTTCTAAATGGTGACATTCTTTGCTTATTAAATCAAAACATGTGCTGGAAAACCAAACTCCCAGGCTTCTTAACCACAAGACTGACTAAGCATTGACACATTGGAGCATTCACGTCTGCTTATTTTCAAACAGTCAAGATCAAGAATGGTTATGAAGTATTGGCTGTAGTATATGAGTGTAAGAACACATCAGCAACATGGCAGGCAAGAAGTTTCAAAACTGCTTTGGAAAATATCCAAATGATGGATCGATCTGCAAGCCTGCAAATTGCAGTTGAAATTGGTTTTTATAATTATGGTTGTTGGCCAACTGAGATTGGGAACTATAGAGAGTAAGTCAGAATTGACAAGAGTATATTGAATCATTAATTAGATTTTTTTTTTTTTGAGGAAAAGGGAAAATGTTTCTGTTACCCAAGTAGTTACAAGAGAATGTCTTAAAGTGCAAGTTATAACAAGCATTTTTATTTAAGATTTTATTTATTTATTGGTTAGAGAGAGAGAGAGAGACAAAGAGCACAAGCAGGGGGAGGGGCAGACAGAGAGAGAAGCAGGCTCTCTGTTAAGCAAGGAGCCAGATTCGGAACTCGATTCCAGGACCTGGGAATCATGGCCAGAGCAGAAGGCAGACACTTAAACGGACTGAGCCACCTAGGCATCCTATTATAGGCATTTTCTAAAAAATTAAATAAATTACCGAAAGTTGTTGACCTAGAGCAATGCTGGATCACCCTCTGACCCAAAGAATACAAAGACTGATTCACACAGACCCAACATGAGACCTTCTCATTTTGTTCTTCTTCACTTGTATTCTTCAACAGAATAATAAACTCTGGTGACTCTTACACACACTATGAAATTGGTTCTAGAAAGATAATCAACTGGCTGAGCCTAGACTAGAATCTTCATTGCTCTGGGCCTCATTTTTCACTCCAGACCATGCTGATAAAACCACTGAGGTTGCGGAGGTGTTGTGACTCCTGAACAGGTCAGTAAATGGAAGACCTGGTGACTGGCACGTTGTCAGAACACAACTAGTCATAATTTTCCCTGTCTCCCTAAGTAGGTGTTTGTTGATTGACTGAACAAACTATAGGATGAACAGTAGGTACAGTTTTTGCTTTTATTTATTTTTTTTAAAGATTTTATTTATTTATTTGACAGAGATCACAAGCAGGCAGAGAGGCAGGCAGAGAGAGAGGAGGAAGCAGGCTCCCCGCTGAGCAGAGAGCCCGATGCGGGGCTCGATCCCAGGACCCTGAGATCATGACCCGAGCTGAAGGCAGCGGCTCAACCCACTGAGCCACCCAGGCGCCCCCAGTTTTTGCTTTTTAATTCAAAAACTCTGTGTAGCAAAATCTTGATAATAGTTGAGTCTGGATAATCAGTATATGGAGATTTACTATCTAGTATTTTATCTATCTTTGTATGTGTTTACTCATAAGAAAAAGAATTTAATCATGGACCTGGAAAAAATGCATAAGATACATTTCTAATCTTGCACTGCACTTTAAATTGCAATTTTAAAATTATTCTATATGGCTTGGAAGGATAGACACAATTATATATAAGGAGTGAGTGGGTGGAGAATGGTACTTGAGAATAATCCATGGGGATCTTCAATTTCTGAGGAATTTTTTTATTATAAAAAAGACTTTTGGGGCGCCTGGGTGGCTCAGTGGGTTAGGCCGCTGCCTTCGGCTCGGGTCGTGATCTCAGGGTCCTGGGATCCAGTCCCGCATTGGGCTTAGCGGGGAGCCTGCTTCCCTCTCTCTCTCTGCCTGCCTCTCCATCTACTTGTGATTTCTCTGTCAAATAAATACATAAAAAAAAAAAAAAATCTAAAAAAAAAAAAGACTTTCAAAATGACAATGATGTTTGTTATTGCTGGTCATTGGGTTCATGGATTTTAGTACTTTGAAATTTTTGTATTTAAAAATTTTCAAATTAATATAAAATCACCTTATTTTATAAAATTGTTATAAAGAATGCAAACAATACAGATATATACAAAGACAAAAGTAATGTATCCCCCATTCAGAAATCATCATCTTTAACATTAAGTGTAGATGGTTCCATGTCTTTCCTTGCATTTGTACAAATAGAAGGATATAGATCATGTATTTATTAATACATATGTATTAATATGTAACATATTACTCTGGGGACACAAATAATGTGTATAATCTAGGGTTGGTTTGTCTAATTGTTTGTGTTCAATCTTTGATGGACATTCTAGAAAACTAGCTTGTTTGAATTTTCATTTATGAGACTTTAGACTATCTCTTAAAATATAGTATTTATTTAAAAATTTAGTATGCAGGGACGCCTTGGTGGCTCAGTGGATTAAGCCTCTGCCTTCGGCTTGGTCATGATCTCAGGATCCTGGGATCAAGCCCCACATTGGGCTTTCTGCTCAGCAGGGAGTCTGTTTCCCTCTCTCTCTGCCTGCATCTCTGCCTATTTGTGATCTCTCTCTGTCAAATAAATAAATAAAATCTTTTTAAAAAAATTTAGTATGCAGTAACTAACTTTAAATGAGTCTTACATAACTTAGGTTTATTTGCATATAAGAGATATTTTTAGCTATTTAAAATAGATCTCATAATTTGAAAGTAAGCTTAAATTGTATCAACATTTGAATTTCACTAAAATGCAAGCTCCAGGAGGGCAGGGATTTATTGAATTATTGCATATTAATTAACAATATTTTTCTGGCCATTTGAAATTTCATGACACAGTCAATTATGTTATACTGTTTGTTTTGAAATTAAGCATCATGTCAATGCAAGGGAAATATTAGGGAACAATTTAAGCATAGCACAGATTTTTTGCTTGCTCGTGGATCATTTACTCAACCAGAATACCAGATGAATATATTAAGCTATAACCTGCTGACTTGAGCCATATAGGAATACACAACGCACAAATACCCGTACACCTGAAACATCTGCCAGCTACCTTGGTTCACCACAGGTCATCCTGCAAGAGTGGGTTCTGCTATTCTTCTGCAGTGGCACACTTTTCTGTATAAAAACACAACCTTCAGCATCCTGAGAATGTCTAAGCATCTTGATTCAACATGTCAAATAGTGCATACAAAAGGAAAGGTTCAATAATGAAGAGAAACTTGAAATAATCAAACATTTCAAAAGAATCAGGAGAATATGTATATTTCCAGAAATAAGGGATTGGCCTACATTGCTTATCCACAGGCAGTGCTGCCACAATAAAAGAAACATCTATGGTTGGAATAACTTCCAAGTGTTACAAGTCAAGAAAAACAAGACCGAAAGAAATAGAAGAAATGGAAAGATTGTAGAGCATGTGGATTGAGGACCAAACAAGAAACAGTCTCCTACAATCAAAGAGAAAGCTCCTATCTCTGTGCAAACACCTTGAAAGGAAATCTCCATACCCTGCAGAAGTGCTCCTTTTACCACTAGTGGTGGCTGGTTTGGTGGTTTCAAACATCACTGGCCCTGATGTGTGGTCCACCTGGTTTATCTGGCCAGAAAAAATGAAAAAGACTCTACCCAGTTAGCTAGATCACATGAGCTTTTAGGCATGTGAGAGAGAAACATGAGAACCTGAACTACATAAACATAGAAAGGTGAGTTCATTTGCTGCATATAGGTCACTTGGAGGAAAAGGAAGTGAAGGTGTCTACCTTTGATTCATATCAAGAGAAGACCATTTAATGGATCCATGGATCCGGCTTGTCTTGCATTTTTCATCATGAATGTCTGGTGAACTTACTGCTTGACATGATAGCAGCTGCTCGAAAGTGAATGGCCTGCTTGTGCCAGGATTACTGCTGTTTCGTCAGATTGAGAATTATAGGACACTGATTGGTCCAGCATGGGTCCACCATCCCATTCCTGTGTTGCTCAAAAAGTTGTAATTTCTTTTTTTTTTTTTAAGATTTAATTTTTTATTTCACAGAGAGAGAGAGAGAGAGCACAAGCAGGGGAAGAGGCAGAGGAGGAGGGAGAAGGCTCCTGCAGAGCAGGGGAAGCCTGATATGGGACTCCCATCCCAGGACTCTGGAATCATGACCTGAGCTGAAGGCAGTGGCTTAACCCACTGAGCCACCCAGGTGCCCCCAAAAAGTTGGGGGCAAAAAAGTTTTGGGGGCAAAAATGCCACCCAGGTGCCCCCAAAAAGTTGGGGGCAAAAAAGTAATTTCTTAAGAAGACATTTAAATTCACTGAATCTAGAACCGAAGGGAGAAAACAAGAATGTTATTGATTTGTTCCAGTAAGTCCAGATATTTAGATTCAAACTGTACATGAAGCAGTGTGTCATTATTTGCATGTCTGTCTGGGAGTGATTCTGAGCTCTATCATTTGTGTATCCTTAGGCAACCTCCTTCACGTCCCTGTACCTCAGTTTTCTCATCTGTAAAACAGGGACAACAGAACTGTATATTTCAAAAAGTTGTAAGGATTAAATGACACAATATTTTAGTATTCTTAGAAACATGCCTGGCACATAGTAAATGCTTAGTAAATGTCCAGTGCTGGTAGTAACGGTGGTAGTAGCAGTCATAGTAGTAAATGAGGTTCAAGAAGATGGCAATGAGATATTGCATTAATTCCCCATCGCTCAACTCATCTGAATGTCATGGAGTCACACAATGAGAAGAATTACAGAGCTATTTATTTGAGTTTCTGTAGTCTGTCTTTTGAGTGTTAATCTCTAGATGTGTCTGAGACATCAAGTATTTGCCCTATGCATATGGCTTGGTTTTGCAAAGAACTAAGCTGGAAGTCACCCAAGGAAACTTGGTATTCCAGGAATTTTGGAGATTGTATATGAATGACATAATTATTCTGGAAATTGCCCATGTGTCCAAATGCTTGACAGTGTTGGGTGTCTGACTCCACTAAGAAGAACCTGTAATGTATAGCTGGGAACCACTGTGAATTTACATGTAATTCCCAGGGCCGTTCTTGGTGTCTTGTTTTCCAGATACTATTCTTCAAAAGTATTACTGTTCTTACCTGATTTTCCTGATTTAAAGCTAGCAAAGATTTCATGTCTTCTTCCAACTCCATCATAAAATGCAGATTATTAGATTAATGAAAGTCTTGTATAGTAAGTACTCATAATTGGGTGTGTGTATTAGTTTCCTACTGCTTTATAACAGAGTACAACAAATAGTGGCTGAAAACACCACAGACTCATTATCGCATAGTTTTTGTGGGTCAGGAGTCCAGGCACAGCTGAACTGGCACACTGCACTCCTCGTTTGGAGTCCAAGGCCCTCTTCCAAGATTTTCAGGTGGTTGGCAGAATTCAGCTCCTTGTTGTAGGACTGATATTCCCGTTATCTTGGTCACTGTTAGTTGGGGACTACTTTCAGCTCACAGAGACAGTCCTTGGGTTGTGACCCCCATAAGCAGTTCACAGCATGGTATCTGCTTTCTTCCAGACCAGTAGGAAAATGACTCTCTAAGTTTCCCTCTCTAGTCCTACAATCTTATATAGATTAATAATCACAGGTGATTATTCTAGCACCATTTGCCATGTAATGTTAATCAAGAAAGCCTCTGTCCCATCTCATTCACAGATCTGCCACACTCAAGGAGAGAGGATTATAGCATGTGTAAACCAATGAGACAGGAATCTTGGGGGCCATCTTACAATTTTGCCTATGTGATAAAGTGAGAAATCAGACACAGCAGCAAGTAATCAAATGGACATTAGCAAAGATATGAGAATCAGAGAAGTCCGGTGCAGGCTGTAGGCACATTCTTTAATTTTCTCGAGTCTCAAGAGAAGCCAAGTTCTCATAGGTATGGAAGGTCAAAGGCATATTCCAGCCCAGAAGCCTAGTCATACATGAAGAAACTCGTATATTATATGAAAACAAAGGCTGGTATAGACCCTGTGGAATCCAGAAGACCACAATTCAATCTCCACTACAAAATTTATGAGATTATCTGTCTGGGATTTCCAATGTATTCCATGAGGTATCATCAGAAGATGAAATGAGAAAATGAAACAATGGGATATAGTTGCTTGGGAAAGTGTAATTCTCCCAAGGCAAAAGGAAAAAGTAGTGACTTCCTTGGTAGGATAAAGAGGCCAAGAGCTATAGTGAGTTTGGCCACCACCTATGTAGGCAGAAACCAGATGGCGACATCTATGCCATGGATAACATCTGATGATTGTAGCATGTGAATATTGTAGCCAATATCATTTACATTTATATCAACTCTCTGTTCTTAATCTTAGATAATTCTTCCATATTTATACACTTCTACATTATACATATGCACTGTTTGCCCAGTGTCATGCCAAGTCTTTTTCATTTCCTTTCTCTGTTAGTTGAGAGGCTCTAGACCAGCACTGTCCAAGAGAAAGATAATGCAAGTCACATACGTAATTTTAAATTTTCTAATAGCGACATTGAAAAATAAGACATGGGCAGAATTAACTTTAATGTTTTATTTAACCCAGTATTTCTAAAACATAATCATTTCAGCCTATAGTCAATATAAATGTTATAATGACATATTCTTTATCTTTATGCTAAGTCTTTGAAATCCATGTATATAACACATCTCAATTCAGGCCAGCCACATATGGCTAATGGCTACCATATTGGACAGCACAACTCTAGAGTTCTAGCTAAGGCCTCGGCTCATGGGCATTTAATTTCAACTCTCATTCTCTCTGTGCTCACTTTCTAGCTCCTCTTGCCAACCCCAGGCTTTCTTCAGTATTGCCTTGCGCAATAGGAACTATTAAATATCCCTCTGTCCTGCCTATTTTCTGCTGTGAACTCTGCAGGTATACCAAGAATATTCGGTTAATTGAGGATGAAACTGTGTTCCCCTTTCCTCTGATTTCTTCCCAAACTTTGGGGTCTCTTAAAATTCCAAAGGGTCTTCAATCCTTCTTTGATCCTCTGTCTCAAGACATTTCTTCCTTTTACTTCTCCCTCACAGTATAATATATGCTTTCCTGTCTTTCTGTGTCCAACATCTAAATCATTGATTCAGGTATTAGATCTCACTGGGGCTTCTTACTTTTTCCAAAATTATTCTGAATACTGCATTTACAGCTGGGCATTGTTATCCTTATCAGTCATTGAATGTTTATTGAAGACTCACTCTGTGCTAGACAGAGGGGAATTCCATAAGTATTTCCATACACACACACACGTAAAATAATCAACCAAGGGCACCTGGGTGGCTCAGTTGGTTAAGCAATTGCCTTCAGCTCAGGTCATGATCCTGGAGTACCAGGATCGAGTCCCACATCGGGCTCCCAGCTCCATGGGGAGTCTGCTTCTCCCTCTGACCTTCTCCCCTCTCGTGCTCTTTCTCTCTCAAATAAATAAATAAAATCTTTTTAAAAAATAAATAATCAACCAATAAAGCTGACATATGACCAGATATATATGACCAATGATCAATATATATATAAAATGGTCAGTATAACATAACATATGATGGAAGCCATGTTGACAGATAATAAAGGCCATAAAATTTCAGAGCTAGAAGGTGCAATTCAGGCCACCCTGTTAAGGAAAGCCTGCTGCAAAATATCCACAAGGCTTGCGCCCTCTTGGAATCATGAGTGGCAAGGAAGGAAAATGCTTCCCCACCTGAGCAAAGCATGGGAATGAGAACACACAAGGCAAAATGTGCCTTTCCAGCTCCTTCAAAATAGGAATTAAAATCAGATCCTTTACCGTACAGGCTGTTCTGGTGTCTCTCAACCTCACCATCCCCCAACAGTTCTTAACCCTGGTTGCTCATCAGAAAATGCCAGTGCCTGGGCCTCACCACAGTCAGTAAGTAATTAAGTGAGCAGTCTCTAGAGTGGGGCCCCAATCATAAACGCAGTGTTAAGACCTGCAGTCTGAATTCTGTTCCACTACTCGGCTCTATATTTGAAGCCATGCTAGGAAAAGTCTTCTATTCCTTACCACATAGAGTCATGTTATTTTAGAGCCAAAAGGGACCTCACATTATTTTGTCCACCTTCCATTTTACCAATGAGGAAACAGGTCTAGTAAGATTAAAATCACACAGCTCTTTAGGGGCACGGCTAAAACTAGAACTTTGCTTTTAAGTAACACTGTCAGCCGAACCGAGCAGACGCAGAATGGAGCACTAACACCAGCACTACTGGCCCCGGCAGACAGTGACGATCAAAAGCACAAGAATAACCAGTGCAGAAGGACAGCCAGTGGTCAGCCAGGAAGGAACAAAGCAAAGGTCCGGCAAACAAACAAGGATAATTCAGAAACCATGCAGGAACAACGTAAAACAATGACCTTCAAACTTGAATGTGCATCAGAATCAACTGGGAACTAATTGGAAGGGCATCTTCTTGGGTCCCTTCCAGGCTCAGCAATTCTAGGGTGGGGCCAGGGAAGGGACAGTCTAACAAGCCACCCGGGTGACACTTAACATCAGTGACTTGAGGATACCTGCTGGGAAGCACTAAATACTAATCTGAGGTACAAGAGTAACATTGTCCTCCAGGGATGGCTTCTTGGCCATTGGAAAGTAAAGACTCAAGGGTGGGTTGGTTATGAGGGTACCCCTACCAGCCGTAGGAGATCAGGACCTGGATAGGGAAGAACAACTGAGATCACCCCTGCAGGAATAAGTATATTTAGAATTTGAAATTTAAAGTTGGGTAGCCACCGACAGTAACATTTGTATTTGCGTATTGAACTGTAATCCTCTGGGTGAAAGAAAGCTTTTAAAAAACTGAATTCTCGGGTGCCTGGGTGGCTCAGTGGGTTAAGCCACTGCCTTCGGCTCAGGTCATGATCTCAGGGTCCTGGGATCGAGTCCCGCATCGGGCTCTCTGCTCGGCAGGGAGCCTGTTTCCTCCTCCTCTCTCTCTCTGACTGCCTCTCTACCTACTTGTGATCTCCCTCTGTCAAATAAATAAAAAAAAAAAAAAAAAAAAAAAAATTTAAAAAAAAAAACTGAATTCTCCAAAAGGCTCAGCTTTGTAAAAGACAAGCCACAAGTACGGCGACACCATCTCTCTATTATTTTTAAATTTGCCAAGAAGTTTTAATAGAGATTTCCTCATCTGAATCTTTGAGCCCCCTTTAGAGTGGACCGAATAAGTGATACTACCTCTGCTTGACTGATGCATAAACATGCCTGAATTTATCTAAGCAACAAGGAGGGAATGAATGCTTACATTCTCTAAACCCGGCTACTGTGGAAGCAGAATAATAAATGTGGTGTAGTCTGTGAGCTTCGGAATCAGGCAGGACTGTGTGGAATGTTAGTCCCCGTATGAGCAGGAGGCCTGAAACAATTTGCTTACCTTCTCTGGGTTTCGATTTTTCTCATCTGTAAGATGGAGATGTAGTACCTTCCCCAGAGGGTTGTTGTGAAGGTTAGGTGAGGTAATTTCTAAATACTTCTGGCAAGTAGGTCCTGAGTAAGTATACCTCCTTGAGAATAAGTAGAGAAAACCAGCTTTAAGCAAATGATTATTTTTGCATATGGAACACATACCAAAGTTGGGATCTATTCCAATTAATGAGTAGAATATTGATGGCATTTTTATCTTCTGGGTTGCCTAGCAACCAAAACTAACGCAATACCACAAGCTACGAGAGTTGTTGTTTTTAATCAGATTAAAATTCCACTGCTCTTAAGGAACTCAATTTCTATGAAGACAAAAGGATTCCCCTATGAGTTTGGAGCTGTGCCAGACGTTTAAATAAGCAGTGTCCCACCTCCTCAGTGATTTTGTACCAAACTTCCTTGGATGTTGGAATAGTCCCTACTTCTTTTCCCCTGGGTGACAGAAGATTTTAGATCATCCATTAAATCGGAGAGAAAATAGGCATGGAGAAGGCAGCCTGCTTGCCCCTGGATAGCAGGGTACTCAATCAACGCTCCCCGAGGGCCAGAAATACAAAAACATTTGTCTTTGCCCCTTAAGCGTTTCAGAAGCTAGGAGAGGAAGTCCGCCAGTGTTGAATAATAATACAGCAAATTATTTCACGAGTGCCTTTGTAGGTCTATCTCCCTGGCTCCGCGGTGAGCATTACGGATGGAGCCGTACATGTGGATATGGGAGGTCTTAAATATTTGGTGTTAGGATTATTATTTTCCTGGCAAACCAATCCGGACAGAATATCCCACTGTGTCCCAACACGTTCATATCCGATTCCCAGCCTTGAAAGGTGACCCTGCGTGCTGGTGAGGGCATGGCATTGAGCGGACTGGGACTCCTACCTCGCCACTGGGACTTCCTGCCTCTCTTACCTCAAGCCCGTGACTTGGCCAATCTTGTGCCCTGCTTTTCTCATTTGCAAGCAGGGCAACGAGCCTCCCTCACGGCAACGAGTCTAACGCAATGAGATATTAAACGTACAAGTTTTAAATAGATAAACCCAATTTCAGAGCTAGTCTTAATCCGTTGGTCCCAATTCTCCATCATATTTCATGGATCATGCTCATACCTGCCTTTAAGGTTCCTCTCTAACTTATTCCTCTATAACTCAGGGTCTTACAATCTAAGGAGTAGAAAGGGGGGAGCTGGGAATTATTGTGTTTATTTGCACTTAATTTGTGTCTCCATCATTTGTCCATGTGCTCATTTCTCTTGCGGGGAAGGTGGGCTTTGTTGCTGGAGAATCTATTGTGCTACTTCAGCATCTCAACGTTTATTTACCCAAAAACAGGACTTAAGGCCTCCAGACCTTCTAAGCAGGCAGCTGGCTGATGAATCACGTACAGTCAGAGAGTGCTGCTGGCACACATCAGAGGAACACTCACGCCCGTCACCTGCCCCTGTCAGTTCATTCTCTTCTAATAAAATACATCTGTTTTGGTGACTGAATAAAAACACACCAAGTGGAGAAAGGCTGGGTGTGGAGTAATTTAATCAGGGCAAGTCAGCACTCCGTGTTGCTGTGTGGAGTGATACAGGATCAAGGATAGGAAGATGATTTGGTAGCAGCTTCTTGAAACAGAAGCCGCTGGAAAGGACCGGAAGCACAGTTCCTCTGATGAGCACAATGGGTCACCCTCCTGGAATGCAGGTGGCCCAGTCTGTCCCCCAAGTCCCGATCGTCAGGGGACAAGATTCCCAGAAGCTCCCTTCTGCATTGCCGCATAGGTTTTACATGGCCCTTCTCTGTTAGCATCATTTTAACATTTTGTTGAGGATTATAAATTTTTAAGGAAGTTCAAACCGAAGTTCAGAGCTCTGCCAGCAGTGCTTTTTAATATTGGCTTTCGCGGCTGTGTTAGGTATCCTGAGGAACTGATTAATTTAAAATACCCTAGTTTTAAAAGTGAAACAGCAGGGAGACTGACATTTGCAGTCTGGTATTCTGCAGTTCTCACTACTCATTGTGTTTTTTAAAAAATTTTCTTTGTTGTGAATATCCAGTAGTGTATAATTCTGTGTTGCGCTTAAAGAGGAGAAAGTAAACACTTTGAGGGTGCTGTTCTGCCCCGACTCCCATCATCTCACAGAGTGAGGGGGGAGGCACGAACTAGGGGGCATGGGGGGGGTTAAAGTACATTTGAAAGTAGCTTTAGTACAAATAACAATGCAAGTTCTAGGTCTGTGTTATTTACTTTTTCTTTTTTTTAATGATTCAACTGGTGATGCTGTTAAAGGCATAGTTACTTGCTGAGGAAAGGATCCGCTATCCAGGATGAAGAGCCAGAACTCCAACAGCGGCTCCTTTACTTCCATTTCTAGTTCTGTTGGTGATTATACTGTTCCCTTTTTTACTTCAGCCAAGTCATTTTCACCTCTCCATGTGTATTTTTTTTTTCTATGAGACAAGATCTGTGATATTTGATATTTTATTAACAGGTGCTCTGGAAATGATCTATCTCAAAAATAAAGGCACTAAATATAGCACTTAAGTTCAAGGCTTCTGAATGTTGTTATGGTTTAAAAATCCAGTCTACTGAAATCTTCACAGTGAAACTACTTATTGTTAAGAAATCTGGGGTAAATGATACATATCCTACAGCTCTATCATCCCGGGTGAATCTCTCCTGACTCAGATCACACATTAGCATTTTTACCATATGGCTCAAAGGGTAGAGAATATATGTGCAGAGGAACAAGTCAGTAACATTTTTTGACCATCTGGTAAATAAATGTGTAAGCAGCAGGAATTTTAATATTATTTATTTAGTTATATGGGTGCAGACTTTAACTTGAAATAACCTCTAATACAGTAAGGTAGATCTGAATTTATATGTCTCAAATAATTTTGATCTAATTCATGAAACAGAATCCTGGTCTACTCGGTGTTCTTAAAATCAGACTCCTGACAAGGATAGAACTAGAAGGTACTATGCTGAGCGAAATAAGTCAATCAGAGAAAGACAATTATATGATCTCTCTGATATGAAGAATTTGAGAGGCAGGGCGGGGGATTGTGGTGGGGGTTAGGGAAGGAATGAAACAAAATGAAACAAGATGGGATCGGGAGGGAGACAAACCATAAGAGACTCTTAACTTCAGGAAACAAACTGAGGGTTGCTGGTGGTGGGGGGTATGGATAGGGTGGTTGGGTTTTGGACATTGGGGAGGGTATGTGCTATGGTGAGTGTTGTGAAATGGGTAAGCCTGATGGTTCACAGACCTGAACCCCTGAGGCAAATAATACATTATATGTTAATTTAAAAAATCAGACTCCTAATTACGTGTTTCTCGTGTTTTTTGTTTTAGTAGGGCCCCTTACAGTGCCTCATTTAAAGTCTTTTTCATGAGAGGCCCCATGATTGGATCCAGCCTCCAGGCTTACGGGCAAAAGTTCTGCTCTATCCTGACCCCTGGGTGACCTGAGATAAATTATTTGGCTCTCGAAGCCTTGAATTTTTCATCTGTAGAGAGTGAATACCATTGTCCAACAGTTCTTTCTCGGAGGGTGGGCCACGAAAGGCCATGGATTGGTGCATCAGAATCATGTGTGGGGGGGGTGCTGTCAAGATACTAACACAGGCCCTACCTGTAGCATAGGCCTTACCCTCAGACAGTCTGACTCAGTATGCCTGCACAGCCTATGAATCTGCATTTTTAGTCATTGTCCCAAGAGATTCTGAGGTACACTGAGCTATTATTATGAAGACGAGTTGATGAAAACACCTAGCTTTCTAGCAAAATATGTAGTTAGCTAGGTCTAACAAATATTAAAATTTTGGGAAATAATTTTTTATTATTACTAAACATAACCCTAAAACTATACATGTTCTATCCTAGAAACTTAACAGCCTTTGTGCTCTCTCTGTATTATTCTTTTTAACTAGAGCAAATATATAATTATGTCAAAATAAAATGTTAAAATACATTCTAACTTCATAGAAAATAGGATACCAACTTGAATAGTAATGCTGGGGATTCAGTTAAATATACCCCTCAATTTTCCTTGTCTAATTAGATCCTTCTTTTTTTTCTTGTCCAGGAAACTGTAAAATATCTGTGGACTAGATCTTATGAACTTAAAGTCTAGTCTGTGGACTAGACCAGATGAACTTAAAGAAGCTAGCCTGGGAGTTTTAGTGTTTCAAGATCTAATCACTCCAACCCCAGGGTCCAGGCTGTCTCCGGTTTTATAAGGACGTAGGGAAACTCTGATGATGGAAGAACAAAGGACTTAACTACTCGCTTCCGTATCATCTAATGTCAGCTGAAGAGTGAACCAGACAGAAGGACAGCCATGGAGAGAAACTCAAGTCTGTGGACGAACCTGATAGATGAGCACCCAGTCTGCATCACCTGGAAACAGGAGGCCGAAGGAGCCATTTATCATCTTGCCAGTATTTTATTCGTCGTAGGTTTCATGGGCGGCAGTGGATTCTTCGGGCTCCTTTACGTCTTCAGTTTGCTGGGCTTGGGTTTTCTCTGCTCTGCCATCTGGGCTTGGGTCGATGTCTGCGCGGCCGACATATATTCCTGGAATTTCGTGCTGTTCGTCGTCTGTTTCATGCAGTTCGTTCACATTGCGTATCAAGTGCGCAGCATAACTTTTTCCCGAGAATTCCAGCTGTTGTACAGCTCCCTTTTCCAGCCCCTGGGGACCTCGTTGCCCGTCTTCAGAACAATCGCTCTGAGCTCTGAAGTGGTGACTTTGGAAAAGGAACACTGTTACGCCATGCAGGGGAAGACCTCCATTGATAAACTCTCCCTGCTAGTTTCGGGGAGGTTCGTACTCTTGGTCCTTCCTCTATAGTAGTGATTTCCGCTGTACAAGCTACTAGCTGGTGTTTCTTTTTGCTACGCTTTTCTATCTTAACGTAACACAGTCCTGGGTGGTTTTTAGCACTGTGAGGCATGAGAAACCCCTCGAAACGTACGTGAGTCACGGACATAGGCATTTAGAGTATGTGCTGTTATTTACTCGAAGCAGGATATAATCTAGAGCCTTAATATTTCTTCTTATAAATTTGTCTGGATGTGCTATTTGTTTCCAAGCTAGTCATTGAGCATCAAGAACAGGATGGTGCCAGCTTCAATTAACAGTATACTCAATGTGGGCATCCAAAGTACTTTAAGTAAAAGACTCTGATGGGGTGTTCTTTCAAGTAATAGAGAACATTTAAGTTCTATAATGATCAATTTTTTCAGTATATTCTAGAATTGCCCACTTGCTAGAAGCGGGGGCATATATTTGTAGGTAGATAAATTTTGAAAACACAAGGTTTGGGGGAAGAAACAATAATGTTTAAATGTCTTTAAAAGCTTAAATATTTAGTCAACAGAGGTATCTACAGTGATATTCCTTTATATTCTGCAGTGTTTCCCTACTTAATTTAAAATCTGACTGAGTGCATTGAAACTTTGTCTTGAAGTATCTTGAAATATAATAAATCCACACAAAAGGGCACATACCATCCATGTACACTTTGATGCGCTATCTGATAAATTTTACCTAATATTCTAGAATCCCAACTGTGAGGAACATCTGTACATGTTCAATCTTACAGGAGATTTTGTCACTTACTGTAATGTATGAATTTAATATTTTAGCCTACAAAATTTTAAAAGCATAACGGCCACCAGAGATCTAAGATACTGCTCCCTCCCCTTTGCCTCCAGTTATGGGCTTGCTTTCTCTTTCTCTCAAAAATGATGTTCTTTGTGTTTGGGTAGGATCAGAGTGACCGTTGATGGCGAATTTCTGCATTACATTTTCCCCTTCCAGTTCCTGGATTCGCCTGAATGGGACTCACTGAGACCCACAGAGGAAGGCATCTTTCAGGTAAGGGATAACTGGACTGCAGAGTGAGCACTGTCTCTTCCAAACAGATGTTTGGTTTAAAAACAGGCAAACAAGTAAAGCAGAACAATGATTTATATTCAACTTTGGAATGTACTTTGCAGCATGCATTGACTTCCCAGTTCTCTTGCTGATTACCGTGTCTGTGGAGGGCCAGTGACAAGAAAAAGAACGGGTTTTGTATATGGCAGAAAGAGTCCACAAAAGATGCTCTTCAATTTTCCATTGCTTAGCTGCATATATGGAGATTAAAATATAATTAATTGAGATTTGACTATAAACAAAACACTGCCACTGACACAGTGTAGAGAAACACCAAGAATTTAAAAGTTTGCCCTTATTGCAAAAATGAGTGATTCTCAAGATTTAAAATGCTAATAGATTTCAGTTGTTTTCTAGAAAAAAAAGTAAAAGTGCTAAACTTAACCATCACTACTCTGCTGCTGTGTCTGCTAATTTCAAAAGATACTTACTTCAGTGGATTCTACTATGGTATATTGTTTTCCTACAATGAATACATGTAACATACGTGTGTGTATGCAACTATAAATTCATATACATACGCAGAATAGGTAAATAAGTTCCATTTTGTGCTACAGAAATGATTAGAATTAAATATTTGTCTGCAGTCTTTGGGACTGACTTGGAAATACTTCTCTAACATTCGCCAACTTCATTATTTTTTAGTATCAAGTAGCTCTCGCTTCAGTAAAAGACAAAAATACATCTACCCAGATTTTGAAAAGAGATGGATTGGGAATGGGCACAACGTTGTGATTGTTCATGTTATAAATTATGTATGTGCCAAGACATTTTGTAGTTTCTCCCCATTTTTACCCTATATTGTGAGTCAGTTTTTTTAACCCAAGAAATCAGCAAGTGAAAGTCATTTAAAATAAGGGCAAAAAAAAGGGGGAGGGGGAGGCAGAACTTTAGTGGCTTCCTAATCTTTGTTTTTTATGTGGCCTTACACTTTTTTTTTAGGTAACCCTCACAGCAGAAACTGATTGTCGATATGTGTCTTGGAGGAGAAAGAAATTGTATTTGCTCTTCGCTCAGCATCGTTACATCTCCCGCCTGTTTTCAGTTTTAATTGGCAGTGACATTGCAGATAAACTCTATGCCTTGAATGACAGGGTATATACAGGAAAAACATACCACTACGATATTCGGTTACCCAACTTCTATCAAATGTCAAGTCCAAAAATACGCAAATCACCCCTGACAGAACATTTCCGGAATTCCAAACGGGGTTGTGATAAGTGATATCAGAGTCGGAAGTTTTATAATCATAGAAAAGACCCTCTTTGTCATTCCCCAAATGAAATACAGAAAATTGCACTCACTATTATTTTTATAAATCAAACTCCGAGGCAAGATGCCACTGCCAGCTGTTTGACTCATCTCAGTTTCTGCATTGTGAATCAAGTTTACAAATTTCTCTGTATTTCTTATTGGAATAAATGGGGAGGGGGAAATGAATAACTGTGCGCAGTTTCTCCTTTTCTGTGTCAGAACTGGAAGAATGGAATATTGTGTTCTCAAATACTTCCTCAGATCTATTCAAATCTGATGTCCTGCCCTATTGAGTTGGACACTGCTTCTCAAGCAGCAGCCAGAAAGTGCTCTCAGCATGAGAGTGGGCTGTGACTGTCCACATCAGTGTTTCCAGAACTGACTTTTGGCCACAACCTCTGACAAAAGCAAGGTGGATTACTGTGGTAGGCAGCAATTATTTATTTTAAATGTGAAGTTGTTTACTATGACTAGAAAGTAGAATAAATGCAAGAGATGATCTGTCCATCTTGAAGGCTATTTTATTGCAACAAATACTTTATCAGCTCAATCTTTAACATTTTAAAAGAGGCATTTCATGGAAGACAAAGATGTATATTAATTACGTATATTAATTATGGAGTAAAAAGAATATTAATTACGGAGTAAAAATACCCTGGAACAAATAGTAAAAACGTTGCACAGTGTTTCAGTCTCACACGGTTATAGCTGAAAGAGCAAGTGTGAATGGTCTGACTGGACAGCAAGGGACCCGTAGCGAAAGCTCTACCCACCACACAAAGACAGGAGACCCTTTGACATCGTAAAGAAGAGCTGCCAGACAGATGAGCAATCTGATCCGTATCTTCAGAAAACTGGTTCTCTAGAGATCGTGAGCAGGCCACGTTCTTTGGTAGAAAGATAAATCATCAGACATTTAACCAATATGTATTGAGCACCTGCTTTGGCTCCTCGTGCTGTCCTGAGTACTAGTAATACCTCAGGTAACAGATCCCATGCCTCAAAGAACTTACATCCCGGGGAGAGAGAGACCAATAATAAAATCAAATAGAAAAACCTGGGGTTATAAAGAGTGTCACCAAGGAGGGAGAGAGATTAATTAGGGACGGTGGGTAGAATGGGGCATTGTCATTTTAATAGGATGGTCAAAGAAGGCCTGAATGAGAGGGTAACCTTTGAATAGAGACCTGAGGGAAGTCAAGGAGCAATCCATGCAGACACCTGGGGAATGGGCAATCTGGGCGAGCAGAGAGAAAGCAAATGGGTGGGCCTTTAGATCTGAGCAGGACCAGCCAGAAGACAGCATGGCTACAACGGAATGAGCACTAGGGAGAGATGACAAAGAGAATTTGGGGCAGATTGGGTGGGGCCCAATAACTCACTGTAAGGACTTTGGCTTTTATTCGGAGAGTGACCAGAAACCACTGGGGAGTTTTAAATAGAAGGTGGTATGATTGACCCTATTCAATAAATTCAACTATCACATTGGTCAGCCTAGTGAGAACACACTAGGGGGGAAGGGGAACAAGAAGAGTGGACTTGGAAGGGGAGATGAGGGTTAAGTGTGAGATGCCTGTTGGGTCGGAGGCTCCGGGAATGCAAGAGGAACAACAGAAATGACCACTGGGCCACCATCGTCCAGGACCTCCCCCTCCTTAACCCTTGACTCTCCCACCAAAAGGATGTATGCCCAGGACACCTCTCTAGAAGTAACCGGATACCTATGCAGGAAACAGGAGCATCAGGACTCCCCCATACCTTCCAATCACCAAATACCCTGCCTTATATGGCTGTAAACCTATGCCCTGTCTTAACCCAGATAAAAGACTCCCCCAACCCACTCCCGGCGCCACTTCCCCGACTCCTCTCGCCCAAGGGCACCTTTAATAAATCTTGCCTGGTGTTGTGTTTATCTCACCTGTAAAACCTTACAAGACACTACTAGACACTGAAATAGAATAAACAGTTGGATAAGTCGAGAGTTCAAGAGAAAAGTCTGGGCTAGAGATAAAAATCTGAGCGCATGTCACCTACAAATGATACTTTAAAGCCATAAGACTAGATGAGATGGCCAAGGCAGTAAGTGTAGTTTCAGAAGAAAACCTATTGGGAGGACTTTCCCTTGGAGCCCTCCATTGTTAAGAGGACAGGGAGATGCGGAAGAGTCAGCAAAGGACAAGAGAAGGGGCAGCTAGTGAGGTAGGAAGAAAACCAGAAGCGTCAGGTCCTGGAAGTCAAGTGAAGAAAGTGCTCAAGGAGAAGGGAGCGATGAACCGTCTCAAACAGGGCTGACAGGTCAGGTGCTGTAATGTCTGAGAAGAAACCACGGGGTTAAGCAGCATGGAGGTCCGCAGTGAACTTGACAGGAACAGTTTTAGTGCACTGATTGGGAACGAACACTTGACTAAAGCAGGTTGAGGGGAAAGGAAAGGCAAGAAATTAGAAAAGCAAGTGCAAGTAAGGTTTTCGAGGCATGTTGATATGAAGTTTAATAGAAAGGAACGGTAGCCTGAGCAGGAAGTGGGGTCAAGAGAGAAGAGGCTTTTCTTGGTTGGTTGTAAGATAAGGGAAATAATGGTGTATTTGTATGCTGATGGGAATGATCCAGGAGAGAGCAGGTGAATTGCTTGAGGGATGACCTTGAGCAGGTGAGTGATGATGGGATCCAGTGAACTTAAACAGGGACAGGGACAATCAATCATTAGGAAGAAGAGTAGGCAGAAAGTATGGGGGAGCGCAGTTGCTGGCAAATGAGAGATATACTAGCTTGTGGAAGTTTCCTCATGATTCTCTTTTCTCAGTGACCCAGGAAGCAAAGTCAGCAAGAAGGGTGGGGGAAGAAGTATTGGGGTTATGTAACATACATTATCGTTCTGTACATTAGCATCTGCTGCAAGTGGGACAGTGTGACAAGGTCTGAATCCTTAGTCTGGATGAGCTCCTGAACTCAGCCAGTTCAGCACGAACTAAAGGAGTAGTTGGAGGGGTTGGCTCCCAGCCCCACATGGCCATCATGGGCAGCTATTACGCAAGCAGACACAATGGCAGCTCTCTGCTGGGTACAACAGAAGGCCTTCAGCTCTTAAAGTACAGAGAATCCTAAGGAGAAGCCACACCTTAAGTTAGTACCAGCTAATAATTTCACAGGTGTTCCTGACAGGAGAGCTTTCTAACCAGGAAAAACAACTGAGAACAAACCACAGAGAATATGGGATGTAGACTTTTGGTTCAAATCATGTTGGCAGAGGGAGCAGAAGAATTTTCCAGAAATTTTCCAGAAATCTAACCATTTTTAGGATGACGACGAAAGAGTACCAACAGAACAGGCTAAAGGGATGTTGAAAGAGGAGGTACGGACATGAACCTGACCTTCCTCCCACTTGTGCGTAGGGCCAGCAGCAGCCCTCCTCTGTAGAACGGACACACGACCATCCAACACCTGGTTTGCACCCAGGTGTTCTCACTTCCACAACAATACCAAAGTATCAAATCCCTCTACTAACCTCCATGTACACACACTGTATGTGTGGTTTGAAATGTCTAGCAAACCACAGTTTGCTCTCTCAAAATACTCTGATCACTTGAGACAGAAAGAAAAAAAAAACCACAGACACCAAAAAAAAGTACCCCTGAAGCACAATATCACAGTGCCCTTAAAATTTAATTTCTATTAGAAATTGGGCTCATTTCCATCTCAGCCTAATTGTCTTCAGCCCTAAATCCCTTTGATTTCTTTATCACTGGCGAAAGTACAGTAAGGTGAGGAACGGGTTGTTTCCTTGTGTTAAAACGGCTTTCTGGCTTTGTACACAAGCTCTGTACACGCATAAATAAATAAAGCACCTTGTTCAAAAGTATGAAGAATTTTAAACGGGGAAAGTAGAGCACTGAACCGAATGCAGAGCTTTTTGTAAGCCTGAGGCCCTTTGCATGCCCACGAAGCTGATCCTGGTCAAGAGTTGTCCTTATGACTTAAAGAACTGGGGTGACTGTAATTTTCTGTCCTAAATTTTGTGGTCGGAAATAACCCTAAGAAGGAGCCTGGGGCGGGGGGTGGTGGGAAGGAAGAAGTGGCTTAAAGTGAGCCCATGAACACTCCCCCCAGTTACCTAGGCAAGTTGCCAGAGGCTGCAGGCCCCGGTTGCTTAACCTTCACTGCAGTTGGATATTTGAAGGCTTCTCGTTCCCCTCAAGAGCTTGTCCTTTGAACTTGACTTCACCTCCACACAAAGCACCAGGAAGATTTGCCCTGGACTCTGCACCTCAAGGAACTCATGGTGCTAAAATTAATCCACCATAAAGAATACCGTGAGGCTCTCTCAGCACTTACGGGCTGAGGAATTTTCTCTCCCCTTCAACAAAGGAGCAGAAGGCAATTCAGTTGCTCTCAGCTCATCTGGATAAGCTTTGGATGTCATTTTGTTACACTGCACAGAAGCAGAAGGACAGAATTGATTTGACAGAGCAGTTACTAAGTGAAATCCCCCAACCTAGCTGGCAAGAGCCAGAAGAAAAACATACTAAGCAGACAATACAAATTATAACAGCGATACATTATACACCATGTACTTGAGACTGCTGGTTTAACCAAGGACATAAATACACATGTGGCATTGGATTGCACTGACTGGGTTCCACATCGTGATAGGACACATGGTTATAGAAGAAATTAGCCTTCAAAAATGCTGCTCCCAAATTAATATTATTTTTTAGCAAATGACAGCTTACTGAAACGTGGCCATCAGTGAGCCCAGTTCCCTTATTTTTCTTCCTTCTACTAAAATTTAATACCTATGTATCAATAAAAAATAAAATGAATATTAGTATCGATAGACTTATAATAAAATACAAGTTCAAGTTGATAGAACTGTGTGTGATTTCAAGTTCAAAATCTTACAATAATGAAAAGATGTTGCAAGTCTGAAATATTACTTTAGCTCTTAGTCATCTGTGAGTGTTACCATCATTTTAATGCGGGATTGTACATTTGCATGTAACATCAGCACAGTTTCAATTTAATCTGAGGTTTTATTAATATGCTAAATTCGACTAGTTTTAAAACCTGCTAGCTATTAAAGATTGACAGGGAACTTTTTTTCCCCCCCGAAGAACTGATTATTTGTGTCTTGAACTATAGTTTTTCCCTTTACTCTATTTCAATTCATGCTTTAGTGATCCTAATAAATATAATTTTATTTTATTTATAGGATTCCAAAGCTATTTGTTTTTACATACTTTTACAGTAGGATTGTAGCCCCACTTGATATAACGTGAGATGCTTAGCATGATCTAACCTGTGATTATCACTCTTACTAAATATAAAATTATCTCCCAAATTATAGAATCACAAAGCAAAATCCTACATCGATTTAATACTTTATAGTTTACAAAGCATGTCCACATATTATTTCCTCTACTTGTTTCTTGAAAGAATCCCACTTTATGGGTAAAGATTAGAGAGGCTGGATTACAGTAAATGGTGACACTCAACTCCACTGTGTTCTTCCAAATCAGTGTGCTTGCATTTTGCACGCTACATGGACCATGGTGCTGAGTGACTTGAAGGGAACTAAGATGCCCCCAATCTGAACCAAAAGAAAAGTCAAAGCCAAAAGGCTAGTTATACATCTGCTGAATTTGTTGGTGACAGCGCAGGGACCTAAACATGAACCTTTCTTCTTCAGAACCATCAGCAACTCACTTGAGTTCAAATGAGGCTTATAAGTAACATGTGCAATTAAATGTAACCTTATTAAAATGGCTATATGAAAGAGCATGGCCCAGCTTCTCTGAAGAGTTTCTTTGTTTGTTTAATTCGAGAGGGAGAGAGAGAGCATGAGTAGGGGAAAGGGCAGAGAAAGAAGCAGGCTCTTGGCTGAGCGGCTGAGCAGACAGCCTGATGTGGGGGATCGATCCCAGGACTCTGCGATCTTGACCTGAGCCAAAGGCAGATGTTTAACTGACTGAGCCACCCAAGCACCTTCTTTGAGGTTATTTAAATAAATTCTTTAAATCTGGGATTTGTCCCCTATCATTTCAAATATTCCCATGTCTTATTTGTGATCTCTCCAGAAATTTTACTGAGAAGCCTTCCTTATCTCAGGCCACCAGGCTTTATGTGCCATCACCCCCCAACATACAAGTAAATTAATTTAGTGTCCCCCCTGTAGTGCTGTTTCTCTCTCTTTTCAAAGATGGAATAAAATTATATGCACGGTGAAACTTTGTAAACAGAAACATCTTCAAATAGTAGCCAGTGAGGTCTCCAAGATACAAAAGATATTTTTCAGTGCAGTATAAGAGGACATTTGTGAAGAACAGGGTATTACTATGGGTAGGAATCGGGTCATCTGAGATCAAAGTTTAGTAAATGTATGAGCATAATATCTATTTTTCTGAGGAAAGGAATTTTTTTTTTTTCAAACTCTCCCTCTAGTCTATATCTGTTTGGGAACAGTGCCTAGTACATGGTAGCTGCTTTGTAAATATTTATTGAGTCGAAGGAAAGTAATTGCATCTGTTCTTGAATCCATATCTGAATTTTAATACTGATTCCCCCTCCCAGTTGGACTTTGACTATGCAGTGCCACTGGCAGTTTTCTCATGAAAGAAAATTAAAGACCTGTAATAATATTTTTTCTACATATCATTTTTTCTGCATGATACAGAACTATCCTATCTTTAACGTGACTTCAAAGCCACATTCTTCTTGCTGATGTTGAACTGAGTTTCAGCAATATTTGTTCAGAATGCACAGTTATTAGTTTTCAGGTTCCAAGATCATTCTCTGGGTTGAAAATTTGCAAGCTGATTTAGCTTAGAGTCTCTTTGTATTGGACACATGTGATGGAGTATTGTGTCCCCTGAGAGTAATTCTATTTTAAATGATAAATAATATAACAGTTTTTGTATTTCATGTTTCTCAGAAATGTAGTTTGTAGAGTTTGATCTCCTCTGAGGTCAAGTACTCATTAAATTATTTTTGAAAAAAAAAATGAATAAAATGTGTAGGACATATGAAATGGGGAAACACCACTCCGATGTGTGCAAAACACACCTTTTTAAAACCTGTTAGTGATCTCATCCTGTTCTCATACCCTCTCGCCTGTGATGGCAGAAATACTTGATCCTGACACTCAAGAACAGTTTCTTCCCCTTTTAAACAATCATTTAAAATAATTCTGTCAGTCTTTCTGCTTCTCTCCTTGCTCTGGGGGCAGGGGCAAGTTTACAAGGCCTCATGGATGAGGAGAAGAGGTGTTTTGGCCTCTCTCTGTCTTCTGAGTCTTCCCTGGATGGACAGCAATGTTGCTTGGCCCCTTGGTCTCTGGGGTTCTGGGCTGATGGCCCCAAGAGTGTGGCTGTGACACTGAGGTCTCTGCATTCTTCCTCCACTGCACCCTGACCCCAGGCATTTCTCACCATCAGACCACTCCGTGTTTCTAAATGAATGAAGAATGAATGAATGAATGAATGAATGAATACATCTTAGGCTTAGATCCTCATCTCCTCCCCTTCTTCCAAACCTATCTCTTCCAGCGTGTTCCTGTTTATCACAAGTCAGCTAGATGGGAGGAGGGAAGAGAGGTCGACGGGAGGGATGAGGGTGGGCAGGGGAGTGAGGTGTCACTATTATGAAAGAGAAGCCACCATAATTCTGATAATGTGATCTAGAACATCACGTGTCATTTTGTTGTTATTTATTCCTTTTATCAGAAAAATGATGTGATCATATTATAAGTAAGCTGGACTAAAGTGAATAATAAAGGCAATAATTCCACCATTCCAACCTGACTTCTGTTAACATGTCGGTGTATATTTCTTGTTACTTTCCCCATTCATAATAACTTAAGTTGTAAAACAAATTCAAAAATATTTCGTGTTTCTTCTATTGGAGAATAACAGTACTTGAAACAAAAACACTCGATTATTCCATCCACTAATATTTACTGAGTTCCAAATATATGCAAATCATATGCTAAGTACCATGGAGATATGAAAGGTAAACCAAACACACTTCCTACCCCCAGAAACTAACCACTTAAAAGGAGAAATAGACCTGTACATAAATGTGCAAAACAGCAAGTGAAAAAAGCCATAACAGCGTTAGAGACTAACTGCTCGGGAGAATCCCATTTCTGTAATTTCACTTTGAAACGTGTGGGAATCACACACCAATACATTAACCACTGATAATATAAGTACCAAATGCCAAGGCATTTTTAATGACTTCATCTTATGATGGTCATTAATAGCAATATTTTTAAAAATATTTTATTTATTTATTTGACAGAGATCACAAGTAGGCAGAGAGGCAGGCAGAGAGAGAGGAGGAAACAGGCTCCCCGCTAAGCAGAGAACCCGATGCGGGGCTCGATCCCAGGACCCTGGGATCATGACCTGAGCCGAAGGCAGAGGCTTTAATCCACTGAGCCACCCAGGCACCCCTAATAGCAATATTTTTTACCAGATTTTTTTTTGCTATTCAACATACATCTTTTAGGTACTGAAGTATTATTTATTCATTAAAACAGTCACCTGAAGTCATCTGCAAGATTTCCCAACTCACTTTGGAATACTTTGTTGCTTTTAGATGCCATTTTCTGAGCTTATAATATATTCATTGCACTTCTCTTCAGATAACTTGAAGTATGTAGTTGATGTTACCAACAAATTCCTAAGTTGTGGCAGGCAGAGAACTGTGTACGAAGAGTTTTATACAGGGTGTTAAAGCCAAATTTGTGTTCTATCCAAACATGTGCTTCCCCAAGGTATTTCTAATTCTTCCCAGACTTTGGAGACTCAATGACTCTAAAACCCTTACCTTGTCAAAGCATGACCTTGTTCTCCCAGGAAGGTGTGTAGCACTTTTGGTGGTTTTCAAGCCGAATACCATTGTAACCATTTTGGGTTCTAGATTATACCAAATAGGTTTGGTCTTGGGCTAAAAAAATATTTCATCTTGTTTACCATTTTTTAGGCCATATGATAAAAATGCTGGAAGCAGGCTCATAAATATTTTATTCAGTTTTATATATGCATTAAGCTCAGGAGGTGTCTTATTTTCATGAATTTATTACAACAATTTAAGTAGTAGTAGTAGTAGTAGTAATAATTTGCATTTAAATAATTCTTTTCTCCCGAGAACTCTGAGTGCTTTTGCACATCAATTAATGCCGGATGGCAGTGTCATTATTCCCAACTTTATTTTATTATTCCATCTTTATAATGTGTTGCTCTGGGTTTTTGTTTCAAGCTGATGTCAATTACTGGGCTGGCTATTATCGGACCTCGCATTTACCTCCAAGACCAGCCCTTTTTGAAAATTAATTACACAAGAGAATGGCACTGCTCTGTAGAAACTCTATGAAGTTCTGCTTTCACCAGATGGAGATTCCAAGTCACCCCACAGCTTCACTATCCATCAGAATTTTATCTATACCCTAGACGACGCGTTACCAAGAATTGCCAGAAGTTATTTCTCTATCATTCACAATTTTTCCTTTATCACCACCAAATGCCTCATATAAAGAAGTTATTGACACACTAAAAAAATAAAAAATTGTACCTTTGAAATTGTCTTCCTTAGGGTTGTTGCATTTTCTCTTCTCTACAAGTAGAATTGATTAACTGGGGATTCGTAGATGGGGTTCGAGGGTCTGTGAATTTCTAGAAAGTCCCAAAAGGGAAAGAATAAAACACAAGAGAGGTCATCACAGTGATTGGAGCTAGACTTTGGAACCTGTCTTCTGGGGGTGCCTGCCTGGGGCCTAGCACGCAGTTTTGTTTTGAGGACCCAACTGGGACCCCAGTTTGAGAGGTCTGCGAGAATTGATTGTGAATTCAGTTATTTCTCTGATCATCTTTTCCCATTTTTTTCATCTTTTCCCATTTTTTAAAAAACCATAATTCTGTCATGCTTAACTCCTTATAATAGCTTCATTCTTTTTGAAACAACTTCCTAAAAGATTAAGAAAACTGATTACTCACTTTATCTAGGTCATTCGTTTGTTGTTGTCAATATTTAAAACACATAATTCACAAATGCAACTCTTCTGCTTTAGAGTGAAAGCTACATGAGGAAGAATAGACAGAAGGACTATCAGGCCTCTAAGTATTTGGTTTTTTTTAAAAGATTTTATTTATGTATTTGGCAGAGATCACAAGTAGGCAGAGATGCAGGCAGAGAGAGAAAGAGGGAAGCAGGCTCCCTGCTGAGCAGAGAGCCTGATGTGGGACTCGATCCCAGGACCCTGAGATCATGACCTCAGCTGAAGGCAGTGGCCTAACCCACTGAGCCACCCAGGCACCCCGAGGCCTCTAGTTTTTGACATAATAGTCACCGTGTACATGTTTCTGCCAACCCCAGAATGGTAAATTACCGTACCTTAGCTTTGCCAAGTACCCGGTTTCTAGAATCTATACTACTGCATATTTCATGAGTTTGCTTTTGAAGCCAATATCTCATTTCTGACTACTCCAGGGAAACCCCAAACCACTGGAAATTTTAGCATATGCCAAAGTCCTGTAATTTACAAATTTTGTTTGAAACATCAGTCTTGGGTCTGCTGGAGTCCAGTTGTTTACAAGAGGCAAATACATAAAAAATAAAACTACCTCTTAGCTATTTCATGTGTTCATAAGATATTTCAATTATTTCACCAGACTAGGGAATTTTGATGACTGAAATTCTAATAATTTTTATTCATTCTGTACCATGTGCAAAGCACTGTAAGGGGGATAGAAAAAATGTCCAATTAATGTAACAAAGACCTGATGCCAGACATTTTTTAAAAAACATGGTCTCTAAAGTCAAGATAATCCTGTCAAATATGAATTCTTATCCTGATTTTATAGACAAGTGATTGAAGCCCAGAAGAGTTTAATAAATGATTTGAATTCACCTAGCTTTTTAAATATAGAACCATGGTTCAAATCCAGCCTCTAATTCCAATCCCTCCACCCTGCTTTTGACTGCCTTCATAATTCATTGTCCTCTTAAAATCCTGAGTCACTTTTCATTTAGGAGTTTTACCCTTTGGGTAAAAACTCATTTTTATTTTTATTTTTTTAAGATTTTATTTATTTGACAGAGAGAGACACAGCGGGAGAGGGAACACAAGTAGGGGGAGTGGGAGAGGGAGAAGCAAGCTTCCTGCGGAGCAGGGAGCCCAATGAGAGGCTCAATTCCAGGACCCTGGGACAAGACCTGAGCTGAAGGCAGAGGCTTAATGACTGAGCCACCCAGGCACCCCTAAAAACTCATTTTTAAACGAATCGGTGGTAATGCAAAGTTTTTTTTGGAGCTTCTCCATGAATTTAGAAATATTTAGATAGATGCTGTTTTAATTACTTTTCTACAGACTGTGGGCTTCATATCCCTTTGCTTTGAGACAGTTCTCATTTTTTATTTAGCCAAGATACAAACACCTGTTCAATGTATAACCTGTTTCGTTATTTTAAACAAAATAACCAACTGTGTCAGTTTGAATGTCATTAAAAATTTAGTCATTAAAATGACTAAATTGAAAAAAAATTCATAATACCAAATACTAGCAAGAATGTGAAATAACAGGAACTCTCTCTCATTGGTGGTGGGAATGGAAAATGGCACAGCCACTTTGGAAGGCCGTGTGGCAGTTTCTTACCAAGCTAGCATAGTCCTACTACACAATCTAACAATTGCTGTCCATGGTATTTACCGAAATGGGTTGGAAACTTGTCCACTCAAAAACCTACACACCAATGTTTATAGCAGATTTATTCATAATCACCATAATCACCACACACTGGAAGAAACCAAGATGTTCATAAAATGGTGAATGTGTAAACGAACTGTGTATATCCATCCTACGGAATATTATTCAGTGACTTTAAAAATGAGCTATCAAGACTCAAAAAAAAAAAAAAAAAATGGAGGAAACTTCAATGTATATATCTTAGGGAAAGAAGCCAGTCTGAAAACTCAATATTCTATATGATACCAACTATGTGACATTTTGGAAAAGGCAAAGCTATGGAGACAGTAAAAAATATCCGTGATTGCCAGGGGTTAGGGAGGGCAGGAAAGAGAGGGATGAATAGATGGCGGACAGGGGATGTTTAGGGCAGTGAAACTCCTTGCGATGATACTATAATGGTGGGTACTTGACATCACTAAAAGAAAACTCTATTTCCTCTCCTCATAACACTAGGCACCAAATGGGGTGGGGGTAGGGTAGTTCCCACACTAACCAATTCTCCAACTCTCCAGACTCCAAGCGGGTGTCTTACAATGCAATTCTGACTGAGTTAGGTGCACACCCTCAGGTTGGGTCTCAGTTCCACACGAGTACCTCCTTACTGCAGAGGCCAACCACAAGTAGTGGGCCCCCAGGGTCATACTTCTGTCTGACTTGGCTATAAATTGGGGTTCCCTTGACCTTGTCCTCAGGTTTGATAATTTTCTATAACAACTCACAGAACACAGGGAAACACATCTGCTGGTATGTAAAGGATATAATAAAGGATACAAATGAACAGCCAGATAAGAAAGTACACGGGGTAAGGTCCAGAAGGCTCCTAAGTGCAGGAAATTCTGTCCCTGTGGAATTGGGTTGTGCCACCTTCCCAGTAGGTGGATGCACTCTCCCAAGCTGAATAAAACTCCTTCGTTTAGGGATTTTTGTGATACTTCATCATGTAGGCAGCATCAATTATTCATTCAGTCCCCAGCCCCTCTCCCCTCACCAGTAGATGAAAGGTGTGGCTGGAAGTTCCGTTTCCAATCATGGCTTTGGTCTTTCTGGTGATCAGGCCCCATCCAGAAACTAACCAGGAGCTCACCCAGAGTCATCTCATTAGAACAAAAAATGTTCTTCTCACCCAGGAAATTCCAAGGGAGTCTAGGAACTCTGTGTAAGATGCTCCTATCATCCCCATCACTCGGGAAATCCCAAAGGCTTCGGAGTGCCATGTCAGGAATTGAAGGTCAAACACTGAATATTAGGAAAAAAAATGTGCCCCAGCATCCCATCACTCAAGAAATTATAGAGGTTTTAGAAGCTCTGTGAGCGGAACTAGGAAAAAACACCAAATGCATAGATTTCTTACTATGTCACAGGTGGATACCCAACATGATACATTTGGCAAAACCCATAGGGCTATACAATGCTGAACCCTAATGTAAGTTTTTTCATAATAATGTATCAACAGTGGTTCTCCATTGTGACAAACGTATCACATTAATGTAAGATCTTAATAACAGGAGAAACTCTGAGCCAGGGAGAAGGGGGTATATAGAAACTTCCTAGACCACCTGCTCAATCATGTATGAACCCAAACCTGTTCTAACAAAACAAAGTCTATTAATTTTTAATTTTTTTATTAATTTTTTATTTTTTAGATTTTTAATAGATTTTATTTCTTTATTTGAGAGAGAGAGAGCATGCACGTGCCAGTGGGGAGAAGAGCAGAAGGTGAGGAAGAAGGAGGGGGAAAGAATCTTCAAGCAGACTCCATGCTTAGCGCGGAGCCCCACCCGGGGCTGGATGGCACCACCCTGAGATCAGGAGCTGAGCCAAAACCAAGTTGGATGCTTAACCAACCGAGCTACCCAGGTTCCCCTTTAATTAATTTTTTTAAAAAAAGGAGAGGTAAAGAAATTTCAAAAGTCAACAATATTGGTTGTCAAAATGGTCAATGAAAAATTTGATGAAACATTTAATGCAAGGAACTAAGGTATACAAACAATCTAATTAAATTAAATTTAATAAAACTTAAATTTAATTAAATTTAATAGTCCATGTTTGATCAGAACTGTCTACCTAGAGACCATACCAGAAGAAGCTATGGTCTCCATAAAATGAGAAAGACTGCACTGATGTCAACCATGGGCAGATATGGATATGAAAGATAACGCTACATACTTTTAAAAACAGGGACTCCCTGAGGTCTTGTTTTATTTTCCCAAAACTTACTCCATCTGAACTTTGAAATTTCATCAAGGCTTTGTCTAGATAGCAAAAGCAGTCTAGGATGCCCATGAAGAAATAAAGGTAGTTGTAATTACTTCAATTTAAGCTACATTAGCCAGAGGTTTTGCAGAGGAGACAGGCTGGCCTTTATTTTGTCATTTATCCCTTGTATGTATGTTTTTAATTTTATACTTCTGTGAAAGTTACTTCCTTGCATGATATCAGTTTCCAAATAGTGTTCAGAATCTTTCAGTCTGACTTCTCCGTGACAAGCAGGAGGACACCAGGGAGCAGAGGTCATTCCCAAAACCAAGTTTTGTGTCTAAAATTCTTATCTTAAATTTTATAGAGCTATTATTATTCATACATCTGTGATAAGAAACTTACATATTAAATTATATTTTAATCCTTAGGTGCAGAATAGTGTGATACTTTTATATTTAGTTCAGCTTCTTCTTTCTATGAAACACATACTCAGAGAAAACACAGACTCTATCAAATGCCAGTTCTCAAGTCTTGGGATTTTGAATCCACTACTCTTTTATAAAAATATACAATCTTTATATGATGTATAGGCCTTAGAGGCATCTTATTCTGCCAGGTAAGGAATGAATGTGCTCTATACCAGCTGACTGTAACCATACCTCTGGAGTCTGGCCTTCCCATCTGCAAAAGCCAGAACCTGGGATATACTATTTTAATAAACGTGTTTTTAAATTACTATAAAAGTAACATACAATCATTGTAGAAAGTTTAGCAGAAGGAGAAGCAGGAGGAGGAGTGGGAGGAGTTGGAAGAAGGGTAGAGAGGGAGGAAGGAAGGAAAGAAAGGAGAGAAAAGAAAAATCATTTACAGCCTCAGCACTTTGAGGTAAGGAAGGTACGCATTTTAGAGCTTATCATGGATGATTTCTAATATTCCACACACCCCTGTCACTTGCCTTTTTCTACTTAGCATCTCTCCATGGGAAGCAATATAGCTAGAAATAGAAGGTAGCAGAAACATGTACCTAGTGGACAAAGGCGCAAGCTCTGGAACTAGACAGCCTGGTTCGCATCCTGGACCAGCTCTTTAGCTGGGCTACCTGGAGCAGACCACTCTGCCTCTCTGTTTCCTCAGCTTCCCATTTATGAAATGGTGATAATACAGTTATCACCATTTCTTCATAGAGTTCATTGTGAGGATTCAATGGCTTAATATTTCTAAACCACTTATAACTATACCCAGGACAAAAGTATACTCTATTATCAAAGGACAATAGTAAAGAACTAGAAAGTAACTATTTTAGGCTTTACTGGGGCATATGGTTTCTTTTGGAACTCCTCCATGCTGCCTTTGGAGCACTAAAGCAGCCATAAATGAGTGAGTATAGCTGGGTTCCAATTAAACTCAATGAACAAATGGGGCACCTGGGTGGCTCAGTGGGTTGGGCTCTGCCTTAGGCTCCGGTCCTGATCTTGAGATCCTGGGATCAAGCCCCGCATTGGGCTCCCTGCTCCCAGGGGAGCCTCTCCCCCTGCTTGTCCCTCTCTTAAATAAATAAGATCTTTAAAATAAATAAATAAACTCAGTGGAAATTGAGTTTGAATTTCATATAATACTCACACATCATGACATATTATTCTTTTGATTTTTTTGACCAATAAAAAATGTAAAAGTTGTATTAGCTATGCAAAAATGGATAGTGGGCAGGACCTTTCCACCATAGATCACCAGCCTCTGCTCTATATAATTAGCTGACAGTATTAGATTTCTAATAGTTCTCCAAAATTTTTTAAGTAGACTCCAATCCCAACATAGGGCTCTAACTCTTGACTGTAAGGTCAAGAATGGCAGGTTCTACTGATTGAGCCAATCAGCTGCCTCTCTACAGCATTTTTTTTTTCTTTGCCTGCTTAGAACAAGATTGTTTGAATGTTCTATAACTTACTTAGTCGCCTAAGGTTAGAATTTAGGTTATTTCCAGTGTTCTTTATTATAAGCCATTCTCCAATGCATATCCATGAAGAATCTTTGGGCACATACACTATTGTATCTACATCTTTAAATGTACTTAGCAGTAGCTACCAAATGGCTGGCAGAGTATCTAGAAAGAAACAGACTCTGAAGAAGTAGCCTTGAAAATGAACCTTGAGTAGTTATAACAAATTTCAAACACGTTAGAGAAGGAGGTTTATCAGTATAATATATATTCATATACATAGAACTCACTACATACAACATCCCATTCTAAGCCTCTTGCATAGATTAAATCATCTAGTCCTCAAAGCACTCTAATGAGGCACAGGTGCAATCATCATAGTCGTCATCACCATCCTTAAGGTACAAAAGAGGAAACAGAAGCACAGAAAAGCTAAGTAACTTTCCAAGGTCACACAGCTAGCTGGTGCCTGAGGCCGGTTTCAAACGCAGCCTGTCCGGCCTTAGGCCCCATGTTCTTGAACACGGTGTCGTCCTGCCTCTTTCTTGGAGAGACTTGGCAAGTGTGTACTTCCGGGTACCCACCTTGTAATGCACCTGTCGTCTTTTTCACGTTGAGATCATGTTTGGCACGCACCATCAACCTCATACTCTAATAAGCGGCACAAATTGTACCCCACGATGGGACATTTCGAGTGGAAACGGAATGTCCATCTAACCTTCTTCCTCTTTTGTCCTCCAGCCCCTCCCCCCAGAGCCAACTCCTCATTAATTCGCCCTGCATTTCTTACCCCAAATAGGTGTCCTCTGTGAAAAGTAAAGATTGACTGGAGCACACTTTCATATCTCGGTTTCCAACTTAGGGTCCCAAATCTACCAAATTCACTTGGCAATTTCGGGTGGAGCTTCGCTTACAGGGAAGGGCCCTGAACGGCCACGCGAATGCAAATTTCGAATAAGTGCCCTCCTTGTTTGAAAACGAACAGGGCTTGGGTCAAAGGTCCGTCCGGCGCGGCCCCGCGGCCCCAGGGCGGGCTTCCTCCGACCCCTAGCCGGTTCCCGAGGGTGGTGTCCTGCGTCGGTGCGAGCCAGCCAGCCTCCGCGGCACGGGCTCCGAAGCGGAGCTGCGCGCTCTCCCGGCCCTTCCTGCTGGTGCTGAGAGGCGAGCGAGTGTCCCAAAGAGGAGTTACGCGAGTGGGTCCTTCGACTTCGAGGGGAATGAAATTCTAGTTCTCATTTTTATCCTGCTTTCTCTCCCTGCCGGGGTCCTACCTCTGGAGTTAGCCCCTTGGAGAGGAGCCACCAACGCCGCGGGTCCTAGAATGCTGCCCGCCCCCCCACCGATGCCCAAACAAGGACAGAATCGAGAAGTAGAGAGGAAACGGGGAAAGAAAAAAGCGGGTGTTTCAAACTGATCACCGCGGTGCAGACGCGGCGGTCGCGCCGGAGCAGCGGGGCCGCGAGGCGCGCCGAGGCCCGGGGCTCCGCCCGCCGGGGGGCGCCGGGGCGGCGGGCGCCTGCGCGGTGCGGCCCCAGCCGGGGCAGCCACCGTCGCGATGCCTATTTTAGTCAAAGCCGCTGCCGGCGCGGGGACCCGGCACGGGCCAAGGAGGCTCCGGACCCGCGATCCGGGGAGGCTTTCGCCTGGGGCGCCCGTCGAGCCGCCGCGTCGCTGTCCCCGCGCCCTGCCACTGTCGCCCCAAACTTTGGCCAGCGCCTCCCGGGTTCGGTGCCAGGGACAAGCCAGGTAAGGAGCGGGAGGCGTAGCTGCCGGCGGCTCCCCCCGCGCGCCCGGCTATTTGCAGCCTCGGGCTCCCGGGGCTAAATCGGGAAGCGAAAGTTGGATCGCCGCTCCGCTGGGAGCAACTTTGTCAGCCCCGCGGCGGCTGCGGGTTCTTCGCGCCCGGGCCGCCGGAGTCCTGCCCTCTCCTCCCTCGCCGAGCCGTCGCCCTCGCGGGCTTCCCTGTTCTTGGAAGCCGCCTTCCTCCCATGTCTGGGGTCCACGGCCACAGACCCTCAGGCGTCGGCAGCTGCAGCACCGGGTCTGGCAGCGCCAGCGTCCCCGGGCGCCCCAGCCCCACTCGGGGGCTGGTTCCCGCGCTCTGCCTGGGACAAGCCCTTGGTGGGCTCGGCATCTCTTCGTCTGGCTGGACGCCCGGGTCTCCTGGCCCCTAAACCCCTAAGGCTCCACCTTGCCCTCTGTAGGGCCGCCCGGGGCTCCTGCGGAGGCTGCGCGCAGCGCGGCGAACTGTGTGGCCTGCCCTGGGCCGGCGCTGGGATTGCCAGGAGCTGCACGGGGCTCACCGCAGACCCCTCTTGGCCCGAGTCTTCTGGTCAAGGGCAACAATAGTAGACACTGATCATCTTTTAAGGAGCGAGGTGAGCGGGCTCCCTGGGGAGAACGGATGGCTGGGGACCCCGTGAACCTCGCCGCCCGCCCGCGCCCTGGTTTCTGAGGCTTTGGGAAACGTGTTGTTGGCCAGACACGTCCCAGAAATTGCTTGCTTTGAAACAAGAATAAGTGCGAAAAGACTCTTGGCAACGTCATGCCCTTTGCCATTCCGCGGAGGAGCGAAGCTTTGGGCCGATTTACAGAATGAATCAAGTCTGCCAGCACGACTTTTGCTCATTGCTGCCTTTTGGTTTTTGTAGTTTGGTAAAGGGTTAATGTTAGTTTCACCGTGTAGCTATTTAATCCTTCAGACACCTATTTGGAAATAAATAGATAAACAGCACTTTACGAGACCAGGTAATTAAAAAAATTAGACTCTGAAGAAATAATAGAACGAAAATTTCTCTTGATTCAGTCAAAATGAACCTGAGCGTTAACCAGTTTTTTAGTCTAGCCTGCCTCCTTAGACTCACTGTCTGTATAAGGATAGTTCAGTGTAGGGGCACCTGGGTGGCTCAGTGGGTTAAGCCTCTGCCTTCGGCTCAGGTCATGATCTCAGGGTCCTGGGATCGAGCCCCGAATCGGGCTCTCTGCTCAGCGGGGAGCCTGCTTCCCCCTCTCTCTCTGCCTGCCTCTCTGCCTGCTTGTGATCTCTGTCTGTCAAATAAATAAATAAAATCTTTAAAAAAAAAAAAAAAGGATAGTTCAGTGTAAACGACTTAAATCCATTGAAAGTGATCAAAGGGAGCTGAAACTGGTAAAATCCAGTCAGGATTATTGGCGATAGGTAACTGGCATTTCAAAATTGGCATGGAGATAATACACATAGATAAATAATAGAGATACAAATAAATAATAAATTATATAATAAATGTATTATACAGTGTTAGCTATTCTACAAGCTAAATGCATATAGAAAATAAAATAGATACGTATTTAAATACTTATACCCTTAATAAGGTGTGGCTCATCAAAATATGTTGTAGGATGATCCCGCCTCTTAAAGATTCCTATTGCTATTTCCTTGGTTCTTGTGTCAGTAGATTGTGGTTTTCCCTCTCATTTCTCTTAGAGCAGATGTTGGTACCTTTAGTGCCACTTGAAGAACGTTTAATAAAAAGCCTGATATTGAGCTAGAGTGGATTAGTTGGCAATACAGGTGCCATTGGGTGGAATATATATGAACTTATTATATAAATATGTATTAGAGCCTCAAGCTATTAAAACTTGAAGGAGGTTCAAAGACCACTTAGTCCCACCACCTCTATTCCCAGGAAGAAGCAGACACAAGGAGTGGAAGTCACTTTCCTTGACTTGCCAGGCTTACCCCTGGGCTTTTGGTCTAGAAACTGACTTTCTTAGTCCCAGGAATGCTGGGCACTTTCCTGCCTTTACTACTAAGGTTTGGGGAGACTGAAAGTGACTTCTAAAAATGTTTGTCGTGTCTGTGTCCCTTCCATATGGCTTTCAACTCTAGCATTCTCTGCAGAGGCCTTGGGTATACATAGATGGCTGTGACACTGCCTGTGCCTCATAGAGAACATAGGTTAGTTAGAAAAGCAAATAGGACACATTCTAAAACGCCATAGAAATGTAGTTAGTTTAGGTAATGTTAATGAATAAGCTGACACTGACACTAGTTTATGAGTGAGAGAGGTCCTTGAACATCATTCTCCTGCAGAAATTACAGGATTAATTCTCATTTGGTCCCTGAGAGCAAACTTTGTATAAATGGAGCTATTCAAATAATGATACCTCTCACCCCAATAGGGTTATAGTTTTATTGATTTAAAAATTTGGAAAGTAGCTGAATTTATGTAGTTTTTTTCCTTGTTGTGGAAAATCAGTATCTATGTCAACTATTTATCTTATATTATGAAGTATTTCAGAATTATATGAAGAGAGCTTTAATTGCCTTGATCATTTCACTCATAGTTTGTAATGCAAGGATGTTTTATCATCTTAAGAGATGTAGAATTCTTTTGGATTTGTCTAATAATATCCTTTCAAAATGCCCAATCTGTACCAATTATTCTACCACCTAAAGCCTTTACTTTGATATGGTGGGGGGGGCAAATATAAAAGTAAGTTAATTGTGTGATCTTATTATGGAAAGACATTATTAGATTAAATTTAAAGATATTTTTCCTCCCCGTTTGGAATTCTTTTTCTGAAACAGAATAATTCATATAATCTGAAAACCTATGTGGTTTTTGTCAGGGACCAATTTGTATAATTAATAATAGAAAGAGTTTTTTAAGTACCAGAGATGGAGGACAAGTAATTTAGTTAGGAAATGGTGCCACTTTGTGTTAAGGTTTAGGTAAGCATGTGCAAAATGTGTACTCTTTGAACTGTAGTTGCTACAGATTTTAATATGAAATAGTTGAACATATATTCATTACCTCTCCTACATATAAGTAAACCACAAGTTTACTACTTTGTAATTTGTAACATTGCTACCTAGTGGAGTTTTTATGGGAACGAAAGTATAGATTTAAATTAGACAATGAAAGGAAGAGTTAATTTTATATCGTATGTATAAATGATTAGTAGTGTATTTATTATGTGTATATATGATAATATAGAATGTATATGTGTATGATGCAATGATCTAATGACAGTATATAACTAGAGCCTTCTAAATATACTAAACCTTCAAGTAGTAAACATGAGAAGGTTAATTTTTTTGACATACTTAAATAATCAGTTTTTCCTGTTATTTTTTTCTGTGTTTGGATTCAGTGTCATAGTGGGAATGTGACGAAGACTTTGTAATTGCTGTGGCTTATGAACATTGGTGGTTATCTTTTAGAGTCATTAATTTCTCATTTCTCTCTCCCCCAACATGTATGTCTATATAGATATATATATATTAGTGAATGGTTGTGTACTATGCTAAATATTTTATATATTTTACTTCATTTCATTTCATTAGAAAGTCAAATGAGGTATTACTATCATCATTTAACAGATAAAGTAGTAACACTTAATATGTGACTAGTTGGAGTCAAACGTGGTTCTAATTCTTAAGCACCAGAAAAGTCTATCTAACCAACAATTAGTTCACAGAAATCATTTTGATACAATACATATGGGTAGAAAGAGACAGCTGCCATTTTTATAATTGTCCTTTTGTGTCTTTGTTTTTACAGGGATTTTCAAGATGAATTATACCAAGTCCAGCCCATTGACAGAATCGACTGCAATAGGTTTTACACCTGAGTTAGAAAGGATCATACCCGTGCCTTCCAATGAGACCACATGCGAAAACTGGAGAGAGATACATCACCTCGTTTTTCATGTAGCAAATATTTTTTTCACGATTGGGTTGGTTATTCCAACCACCCTTCACCTTCATATGATACTCCTTAGGGGAATGTTATCTATAGGTAAGTTTCCTAATCGAGACCTTTGTAACTTCTCTGGAACTGGCAATGGATGGGCTTTCTGTTGGGGGCTTCAGGGCATCTCTTGTCAGGTCTGTCGCATACCAAAAATACAGGTCTCTGTCAGCAAATTGGCAGCACGTTAATCAAGTAACTTGTAACGTAGGCCTTTACATGCCCTTATTTATTTTAGGCAAGACCGTGTGTGTTTTGTATATTGTTTAGATTTTCTAGATATCAAAAAATCCATTTGTATGTCTGAGTGTGTGATCCAAATCCTGGTTCTGCCACTTGCCAACTGTGTAACTGGGGCAGATGATTGAAACTTTCTGCTCCTCAGTTTTCCCATGTGTCAAAGGAGCGCAAAAACAATACCCCCTCTTAGGGTTGTTGTAAGAATTAAATGAGTGTGTGTGTGTGTGTGTGTGTGTGTGTGTGTGTGTTTGTGCACATGCATGCACGTGTGTGCATGTGTACACACACATATGTGTGATATTTGACTTCTTATAGCTCCTGGCACATAGTAAGCCCTATCCAGTCTTAACCATTGTTGTTTTAATAGGTTTCTTATGGCCTATAATGTGACACTGGGAACAAAAGCAATTTCCCAGACACAGTAGTTCAAGGAAAACTTTTTGGAGGGCTCCAGTAATCCTGATGAAGCATGTCAAATTGATTCACATCAAAATGCCAGAACAATTGAATGAATTATTTTAGCCAGTGATTCTTGACCAATGACTCTCTATGTGATTGTTTCTTTGGTGATTTATGTATTCAGGTATATTTTTGAGCACCTATAAGTTCTCAGGCAAAGACTGAAGAAGGAAGGGGAGCCTGGATGACTCAGTCTGTTAAGCGTCTGCCTTCAGCTCAGGTCATGATCCCAGGGTTCAGGGATCGAGCCCTGCATTGGGCTCCTTGCTCAGCGGGGAGCCAGATTCTCCCCTGCCGGCTGTTCTCCCTCCTTGTGCTCTCTGCCCCTCCCTCCCGCTGGTTCTCTGTGTCGAATAAATAAATAAAATCTTTAAAAAAAAAAAAAAGGACTGAAGAAGGCAGGGTCCATCTTTGAAAAGGATACTTTTTTTTGGGGGGGGGGCTGGAGACAAACAGATGGGCAGTCACGTGTGAGGTACTAGATGCTATGTTGTCGGTGTACACCCAGGGCCAGGGAGAAATGGAGAGGGTGACAGGCCCAGCAGGAAGGAGGAACAAGGTCACGCTGAGGAGATGACCCTGGAGCTGGCTTTTGGAAGCTGAACAGGATTTCTCCAAGTGTGAGTGTGTACAGTATCCAGGTAAAAGGCACAGAGGAGAGGGGAATTCAGCATAATAAGGGAAGATGAAGAGTAGCTCATTATGCCTGGGATACATGAAGAATTACAAGGAATGGTCAAAGTCAAGCCTGGAAGTGAGAGACAGGCTTCCAGTTATGGAATGAATAAATTATGGGAATAAAAGGCACAGCATAGGGAATCTAGTCAGTGATAACTATAATAGCGTTGTGTGGTGACAGATGGGAGCTGCACTTGTGGGGAGCTTAGCATAATGCAGAGAGAAGTTGAATCCGTGGGTTATACACCTGAAACTAAAGTAACATTATGTTTCAATTATACTCAAAATGAATAAATAAGTAGATATAGATGGATAGATAGATAAAATAAGAAAGGGCTGGAAGGGAAGCGAGATGGTAGCTTATGGATTTCTGCGTTACCTCTGAGTAAGGCAGGGATTGCAGCAAGCATTACACAGTGTTGAATGAAAAACTAAGCAAAACCAAGCCACACCCTATGAAAAGGCAAAGGCTAATTATGAATTTTTTAAAGATTTTATTTATTTGAGAGAAAGAGAGAGAGCACACACACGTGCACAGGAGCAGGAGCAGGGGAGGGGCATTGGCAGAGGGAGAAGCAGACTCCCCATTGAGCAGGGAGCTCAAGGAGGACCCGATCCCAGGATCCCAAGATCATGACCTGAGCCGAAGGCAGACACTTCACTGACTGAGCCACCCAGGCACTCCGCTAATTATAAATTTTAAGACACAGTTTTAGAGGTAGGATAGACCAAGGAGATCATCTAATCTGACCAAGAAGAAACCTGGAGAATTTCAATGACTCATCCAAAATTAAGAATGTGAGAATGTGGCCAAACCAGGACTATAATTCAGGTCCTTGTCTTCCCAGTCCGTCAAAGCATTATTTTTCCCTATCCTCTTTAATAATTTTTAAAATTCCACAAAATTTGCTATGAAATGTTATTTTAAGAACTTAAAAAGTTTTACATTTTGGTCTACTCAGATGCCCCAGATCATTCTGATGAAATAAAAATTGCAAATGGATAAGTTTTTAATGTGGGAGGTTAGCTTTTATGTGCATATATAGTTGATATATTTGTATCATATTGATCATTTTATTATAAGTTAAAAATATATATGGACTCTCCCACCACAAATGGATCAAAGGAAACTGGGACTTTTCCTAAAGTGAGAGAATTGATTAAAGGAAAAAAAAAGGCAAGAAGTTTTCCAGAGGTGAATGGAAAATCATCAAATAAAAAATTCAAATGGGTAGAAAATCTTGGTAAAATATGCAGGCTCACCAATGATCATGGAAATGCAAAACAAAATAAAACCTCAGTATCAAATTAAGAGCTTTCAAATTTTGTAATATTAAGAACTTGATAGTGGCATTCCCAACTAGTAGGATTACAAATATCTATATACCTTTGGGAAAAAATTCTTCAGTCTCATCAAAAGCTATAAAGTTCATTTCCTTGACTTACTGTCAGGTAATCCACCCTAAAGAAATAGTCAGAAAAACATTAATTCTTAATGTATAAAGGTGTTTTGGTGATGTATCAAAACTTATACGCAAAAAATCTCATCTGTTTACCAGTTGGGAAATGGTTAGATAAATTAGGGTTTAATCAGTTACAGTCATTAAAAACTATGTATATGAAGAGTTTTAACAAAATAGGGAGATTACCACAATAAGTAAAAAAAGTAAGAAAGTGGGTTTTAAAATTTTGTATACTGTAGGTTTGCCATCAGGTAAAAATGCATCAAGACTGTAAGGAAGTATTAGGTATCAACAGTAGTAGAATTGTGGGGGGTTTTTCTCCTATAAAATATATTTTCTACATAAATTTTCTGCAACAAAACATGTTTTTCTTTTGTAGTAATAAGACAAAAAACCAAAATGGAACTTAAAGTAATGCTTGGCTTAGGTTTTTCTTTTTTTTTTTTTTTTTAAGAGCGAGAAAGAGAATGCAGACGTGTGTGTATGCACAAGCAGGATGAGGGGCAGAGGGAGAGGGAGAGAGAGAAAGATGGGCTTCCAAGCAAGGCCTGGCCCAGTGTGGATGGGAGGTGGGGGGAAGTGCAGAGGTGGGAGGGTACGGGGGTGGCTTTATCTCAGGACGGTGAGTTCATGACCTGAGCCAAAATCATACTTAACTGACTGAGCCACCCAGGTGCCCGTGGCTTAAGTATTTCTAAAATGTGTTGTTTTTTTTTTTTTAAATATGCAGAGGATATCAAATGTATTAAGCTTCATCCTGATGCTATTGAAGACATCTAACACATTGACTTTGTTACTCAACAGGATGTACCCTTTATATTGTCTGGGCCACTCTCTACCGATGTGCCTTGGATATCATGATCTGGAACTCCGTATTCCTGGGTGTCAACATTTTGCATCTGTCATATCTTTTGTACAAGAAAAGACCGGTAATTACTAAAATTAATGTGGAGGAGATTTTAAAAGAAGAGATTTTTAAAGCCAAAAAGCTTTTAAAGTGCTTTGTTAGACTTGAAAATGAACATGAACATTTAACATCTTTAATCCCCTTAGTATCATTTCTTCGATTTGTTTGTATATGTCTGAAAGGGAAATATTTGAATCCCATGAACTTTGTTCTACAAATGAGTCTTTTTAAAAAGATGCATGTATTTATTTTAGAGAGAGAGAGCAGGCGGGAGGGGCAGAGGGAGAGGGAGAAAGTCTCATGCAGACTCCGCACTCAGCAGAGGTCCCACACAGGGCTTCACCCCACAACCCCAAGGTCATGACCTGAGCCAAATCCAAGGGTTCGGGTACTCAACCAACTCTGCTACCCAGACACCCCTACAAAAGAGTTCTTTAAAATTTTTTACATCATTAAGGCAATTTACACATGAGAGAACATTTTTTGTCATATAACTCATTATTTCTTTTGTCTATTGATTTTTAAATGTCACTTAGAAATATCTTTGCCCAGCTGTAAAATTAATTACTCATGGGCAACTTCCTTGAACATACTAATGATTTACAAATAGTTCCTGCTATTTTGTAAATGTAATGACTTTATTTTTTTCATTACATTATGCCCAAAATATTCATTTAAGAAAATCATCATTTTGGGAGGGTATTGCCAAAACACTAATATTTAACCTTTTTCTCAACATCCTGTTGTGTTTCCTTGGTCATTCCAAGAACCAAAAGATGTAAATAGGATACGAAAGCAGTGTGGCTTCTAGAAATCACTCCCTGTTTACTAATGTTCAAAGTACACACTAATGGTTCAAAATACACACAATTATTAAGTAAGGTAAAAGATACAGGTCTTGTCCTCATGTTCAGTGCCAGACATGTGCACAGAAAACAAGACATTTCACAGGAAATGATCGCTTGAATGATATAGATGATACAAGTAATGGGCGTTCTACTAAAGTGTAACCTCAAACATTGCAACCCAGCCCATTTTGCTTACTATATGAGTTCTCTCTAGGTTCCCCTGTGTCATAAACAACTTGAAAGTCTCAGTGACAGGTCCTTTCTCTCACCCACCTTATACGTGGACTCTAGCAATTGTGTGTCAGCTGTGATTCTGGGCTGTGTCTTCATTCCAGGGTCTCTGCTGAAGCAGCAGCTTCTGTTGAGACATGTGTTCTCATGGCAGAGAAAAAAGTACAAGAGAACAACAGAGAAAGACCTGGCGTCTCTTAAAACTTCTCCACAGAAGGAACATAACATCAGTTTTATTCACACTCCATTGGCTAAAGCAAACAAAATGGGCAAGAGTGATAGTGTGGGAATGGGCTGGGGTCAGGGAATGAATAATCCTTTCACCAGGGATGGGAGAAGCAATTACTTGGAAATAACAGTATCATCTACCACCTTAAGGTTGTTTTTCAAATTCCTGTCAGCCATGATTGTCACATAACAAGTGCTCAGAAAAACACGTGATGAGTGATAGCTTTCACAAGAAGAATTAAGAAGGCTTCATGAAGGAATTGGGACTTGAGCTAAGACTTGCAGAATGAGCAGATTATGAATTTGAGTTTTAGATTCAGTTCCTGTGTTTATTACTAGGTCACATAGGCTAGTGTGTATCTCGAAAGTAGGACATATTTGTGAGTAAACTATCTTAAATCCTCATTACTAGAACTCTGAGGTAGAGGAGGTAGATGGTAGTGATAATGAGGATTATAATTTCTATCAGAACTTGCTGGAGCCCCAAGCTCTGATCATAGGTTTAGAAGTTGCTGATGTGGTGATGGCAGTAGCATCAGGTAAAAACACTCACACAGTATCTGTGTTTTTGTTTCTTCTTGTATTATAAGCCTACTTTCTTGAAAAGTATCAGTGCCGGTTCTTTGTTAAAATGAACATGGCAAGAGCATCGCAAAGGCTGTAGAGACATCTGAGTGGCCATCATGATGTGGATCTATAAACTTTAGAGTGTGGCTGTCGTGGATTTCATTGGGACAGATGATCTTTTGAGTCCCAAAGTTCATTCACATCTTTCCAGTTTTCCCAGACTAATGCTGGGCCCCAGTATGGCGTGTGACCTGGGTCTTATCTAACAGCAGAGGTGATTCAGCGATTTTGCTTTTCCCTCCCTCCAACAGCCAGACTTAATTCGGCGGGCTCTTGTTCTACAGAGTATTTTACTTTAAGAAGAAATTGCTACACCAAAACCTTTTACTCTCTTTGCTTGGCTTCAGAATAAATAAATCAGAAGCAATGATCGCAGCTGTGGATGTTTGTTTTCCTACTGTGATGCATTAAACAATACTTAGAATAGGCAAAATGCTTAATGCATGTATTTTCATAGATCTCTCCCAAGTTGATCCCTATTTTATGTGCTAATGTTTTGCGATAACATTGAAAAGTTCACGAAATTTCTTTCTGTGAAACAAAATTGTTATAAAGACAAAATGGTTCTGTGTTATTTTAAGGAAATGCTAAGATTGGAAAGGTCTATGTTGTGGTTAACATTCAAAACCTCCACAGCTGCTCTGCAGTGCATGGGAAGAGATGTGATCAATAGTGCAAATCTTTTCCATATGCTCTTGGAGTTAACTGCAAAAGTGCCCTTTGAGCATCTAAGCTTATGCCATTGCTTCCTGTCTGTGTATGAGTCCATTGAATGAAATGCAGAAGGGCCATGGTGCGCGTTGCAGATCTGTTTCTTCTCAAGCCTGTATCGAGACGGCAGAAGCCAGTGCTCCGCTGTGGCTGTGTTATGGCAGCATCTGGTCATTGCTGCATTTCAGGTAAAGATTGAGAAGGAACTCAGTGGCATCTACCGCCGACTGTTTGAACCACTCCGTGTGCCTCCAGATCTGTTCAGAAGATTAACCGGCCAGTTTTGTATGATCCAAACCTTAAAAAAGGGCCAGACGTATGCTGCAGAGGATAAAACCTCAGTTGATGACCGTCTGAGTATCCTTCTGAAGGGGAAGTAAGTGTGCTCTGGAAATTGAAATTCCCAGATCGCCTGGAGTCTTCTCATGTCCCCCAGAGGAGGGAATGACTAGAAGGGAACCATGCAGATCTTCAGGTCACAGAGTTTGTTGGTGGTAAAATCCCATTTTATGACTGCATTTTAGAATAGTACAGAGCAACAGGTTAGAGTTACATAGAATTGACCGCGTGGAATCTTGTGGATGTTAGGATTTCCACCTGTGAACATTTTGAATCTTTACTGACCATTTTTTCTTTTTTCCCTTTAAGTTAATGAGTCAACATTGAAGTAGGTTTAAGTTAGGCATTAAACTTCCAAGCATGTGCTTGTTTCCCAAGTGATTTGTTTATTTTTTGAATATCACAAAAATACAACTTCTAGGAACATCAGCCTTGTGAGGAGAGAGTCACTATATACTGTTTCGGCATAATTATTAATATCAACCCTTTCCTTCTCAAAAGTATCTGATTTTGAGTAATAAATTTATGGTTACTCTAGCTATATGGGTAATGACATCCATGGGAAGGCACATGTCTTCTCAGTAGTGGAACCTGTCTTTTATTTTTTTCTTGTTGATGAAATTTATATTGAAGTAAATATTTATGCTTAGAATTATTTTTTGTCTCTATGGAGTCTTTAAAACTTCAGTACAAAATGTCAACACGTAATATTAAAGACCAGAATGTTATTTGTGAAATATTATGTGTTTATTAATATTAATTTCTGTTATCAGAATGAAGGTTTCCTATCGAGGACATTTTCTGCATAACATTTACCCCTGTGCCTTTATAGATTCTCCTGAATTTAGATCAACTCAGATGCACAAAGGTGAAAAATTCCAGGTATGTTTTGTCATGATTTTCAGAAGATTGGAACTAGTTCTTGTCTCATTTGAAATCCAAAAGATACTGATAGAAAAGTGATCTATTGAAAAAAGAGATTACCATATGGTACATATACATATAGCATGACCCCATTTTCATAAAACTTAAAAAAATAGTATCGCTACGTGCATAAAAAGAGGTCTAGGAAGATATAAACTACTTTGACTGTAGTGTTCACACTGTTATTTCTGGGTTGTGAGTTTGGCTACTTTTTTATTTTCTTCCTTTTGGTCTATTGGAATTTTTATAATTTTTTTGTAGAAAACATCTAGTGCTTTGATTATGGGAAGAAAGGAAAATGCCAGTTGTAGATATTCAGTTGTTCCTAAAACATGTGATTGGTTACTTTTACTGGGAAAAAAAAAATAGAAGCCGGCTTTGCCCTAGAGATCATCTTTAATTAATCCTTCTGAAAAAACTAATGACTTTGCTCTTTTATATTTAATGACTACCTTAAGGACAAAAGATGAAGTTCTTTATGGCTAAAAATTACTCCATCATGTGGCATTTTGGTTTTATTCTGTAAGCATCCAGCCCTCCTATTTTGTTCCCCACTTACCTGATAGGAGAGTAACCAAGAAACTGGGGGAGAGTTCCCTTCAGTCTCAGCCTCCAGGGAAACAGCAATAAGGAAATATCCTGAGAAGATCCTGAGCAGGAGTATAAATGTGTGTAAGTAGGAAACGGAATAGAAGGGAGGTTATCACCGCAGGGAGGGAATGTCAGGGTTTCTTGATGACACATCATATTTCTTACCTCAATTTGGGTGACATACACTTTGGGAGGCCACATGGAGATAAAAGGGAAAACTGACAGACATACGGTTGAGTTTCATCGAGCTTATATGGTTGAGGCCCTGCCCCACTCCTCTGCCACCTGAGTAACAGGTCTGAATAATTGCACGACCTGCGCAAGTTACATGTATTTACTACAAGGTCTCATGCAAGTTCATTGACGGGGTGTAGCACTGTTCCCAAGCTGGCTGAACTTGAGATACAGAAGTGGAAAGTTCGTGCTATATCATGGCTTCTCGAAGTTACACTCTCACCTTGTGTTTGAGAGGGTCATCCGTGCACTGAGACCTATGTTCTTACTGTGTCTTTCATCACCACCATCTACAAACGAGTACAAGGCTCCTCTTCCTCTTTCCTTTCACCTGCCTTCCTTACAATTTCTTCTTCCAAAGCCCATTTATCTTTTGCATCCATTTCTCTGTGTAGAATAACAAGGAACATTACACAATAACTCAGTCTCTGGATAACCCTGAAGAGACTGGAATTTGGAGGGGGGAGTGAAAACAGACCCCTCTTTGTTTCTAGAAGCAGTGCTACCTGAGAGGTCAGGCATATGAACACGTGCTGTCTTCTCCATTGGACATCAAATTATAGTTTCATTAAGTTAACAAAAAGGAAAGCCTACCACGAGCTGGTTTCTTCTTGGGGACTAGGGATTAGGATTTGGTAGTTGAGAAATGTTCTTGATAATTGCTGTGGAGATCCCAAAATCATGACCAAGATCGAGGTATTGTAGCTAGGAAAGGATATTTATTCAGCCTTTCCAACACCAGCCATCTTTTGTTTGCACAGAGGTGGTGTGGCATCTTCTGATTGGCCAGTGGATAAATACCACTTTAGCATCACGGAACCTGTGTCCTGCACAGTTGAAACAGGCTCCCTCCAAGCAAACCCTTGGGAGAGCTTGTGTTTTGATTGTTCACAAAATGTTCCCATTGGCAGATACTCAGGAGTAAAAATAGCTGTTGCACATCTGGGTAGAAGTATGCAGTGCCTCTTTCTGAAGCAAGCTCCCCAGTGAAACACGGAGCCTGCTCTGACGTCACCACCTGTGCCCGTAGCAGGGGACATTTGACAGTGTCAGTGCCCACTCTCCTCCACGTACATGCTTGTACCTGCTACTTCGCTTTTCTTTAATTCTGAACAACTCAAAATATTCTGAAAAGGAGCTCCTACCTTTGAATTTTTATTTCTTTAAATTCCTCTTTGGTAAGGGTACTAATGAATTAAGAAATAGGGTGGAAAGAGAAAAGAAAGGCAAGTGGGCTCAGTGACTGCCTCTCAAGCTTGCGCAGCACATGTTGTCTGGGTGCACGTATGACCGTTATGAGAGGCACAGGGACAGAGCTGAGAAACAGATTCAGAGCCGGAACTCACAGGTGCCGTTTTGGTCCTTACCCACCAAAGTTGCTGCTTAGAACTCTTGAGAGCCTCTTGGGTATCTTTATTACAAAAGGCAGAAGTAGTCTCTTGTGTTTGGTTTCTTCTTCATGCAGCTGTTTTATGTCAAGTGAGCTTTGCCCTTTTCACATTTATCTTTTATATTCTGTCTCCCACTGTTGCTTTCCCCTGGTCAGTTGCATATGCTGTGCTAAGAAGCCTGAAAACCAAAGCTTTATTGGTTTTAGGGGAAGAAGAACGTCTTAGAGACCCCAGCCCTCACGAAATCAATGAACACTAAATTTTCACCTGTATTTATAAGATTTCATTTATTTATTTGACAGAGAGAAAGATCACAAGTAGGCAGAGAGGCAGGCAGAGAGAGAGAGGAAGGGAAGCAGGCTCCCTGCTGAGCAGAGAGCCCGATGCGGGGCTCGATCCCAGGACCCTGAGATCATGACCTGAGCCGAAAGCAGAGGCTTTAACCCACTGAGCCACCCAGGCACCCAAATTTTCACCTGTATTTAAGCCGGACTTTATCTTAGTGTTAAGTAAATCTTTTGGCTAAGCTGTGAAGCCTGTTGATCTACCAGCTTTGACCCTGCTATATTCTAGTGCTTAGGAGAACTCTAAGCATTGGTTGAACAGATGAGTCCTAGGACCTTTTCAAGTTCCTGATGTGCGAAATGTTATAAAATACGTGAAGAAAAATAAAAAATTCTCCCCTGAAGACTGTGAAGCAGTCATACTCTTGAACAGCTGTTTCCAATCCTGACACATGTGGCAATTCCCCGAGACACCCTTGTTCCTGTGTAATGTCTTCCCGTTCTGTGAGGGTGTAGAATCTAAAGGGAGGGACAGGCCTAATGCCTTGATGTAATCAAGGCAAACCTGAGGCAAACACTTCGTCCCCTCCTCTCCCTGAAAGAAATCCTTTTGTATCTCCCATTGCCATGCTTGCATTTATGTCCTCAATAAAACCCTTCCCCAGAACTGAAGCATGGTACTCCTGAGGTACCCAAATGACTTGACGAGTGAATTTATTTTACAGAAGCTTTAAAAATTCTTATATTGCTTTATAGAAATTCCTCATTAAAATATGTTTTACTTGGCTGTTGTGATAGGAAGTCATTAAACACAAATATCTACTTGGCAGAAATGAAGCATTAGCCATCGTGTAAAATGACCTCCATCAATATGCTAATAGCCACGTACTTCCAATCAAATGCCTGCACTAAGGGACTTACAAGATACTCACACAAACTGTAGGTATAGCTTATTATTTGAATCCTATTGCTAAATCTAAATTTAATAATAATTTGCACAGGTTTAAAGTATTTTTCAACCATCAACAAGATATGTATTTGCTAAGCAAACAATAGTATCAGAAGTATCTTTGCCTCTGAGGAAACTTGAGGTTGTTGGAATGGTTGAAAAGAAGTCAAATGCACTGTATGTCACCTAGGTACGATTCCTTTTTCTTTTCCTGGATGACTTCCAGCTCCTCTAACTTCTGACTGCATCACACCTTTCTTGTCCACGGATGACCTCTTTGGCAAACGAGGAACCTCCAACTCCTAACCCTTTCTTCAGTGCTTGGGTACAGGGCTGTGCTATAGTGAGTCCCAGTGCTCACCTTTCTTGAATTACTCCTGTGGAATATTATTCAGTGGCCTCATGTTTATTTACCCATCTCTTAGTGTTTCTGGGAACTCCTCAGTACTGGCTCGAGCTTATACTTCTCTTCTTAAGAAAATTTTTTACGGGGGTGAGGGAGTCAGATGTCTTTACTTACTACCATCTTCCTCCACTAGAATGTAGGCTTCATGACATTGTGTTCAGCTGTTCTTTGTATGAAGAACTCTTAATGGAATCTGAGCCGACCTGGTGGTCACTTAGTCAAATTACTTTCAGTGTGATCCTGTTGCTGAATATTGGACACATTAGGTAGGGTTTGGCCTAGTGGGAAAAGATGTCTGGGCGCGAAGTCAGAAGTACTCAATTCCACCACTAGTCAACATGTGTTCATGAATACGTTTTTTGGTTCTTGTCATTTGGCATCTGAAATATGAGGAAGACTACTACTTGCCTTATCTGAAAGGCAATTTGGAGGCACTTACTACAGATGTTAAAAAACCTAAATGTTTAAAAGTGCAATAAATGTATAAACTCAGTGGCAGTATGTGTGTCATTCCCTGAAGTTTCTCTACCCTTGCTCCTGTTCTATATTTGCCGAAACAATTATTGTGTTTTGACATAATTGTCAATTACGACACCACCGAGGGGGGGTATCAGCTTCCTTCACTAGAGTGTGAGCTTCCCAGGGCAAGGCTCTTGTCCTTGTTCACACTGTAATGTCAGTGCCTTTAACAGCGTCTAGTATAAAGTAAGTGCATGACGTGTGTTGAAAGAATGAGTAGAATTTAGTTTTTTATGGAGTCACAGAGCTGATGATGCGTTTCTTGAATCCAAATGTGCCTGGTTTTGGAGATTCCTGCCCTTAATATAATCAATAAGTACAAATTTTTCCCCCGGGAGTATTGACCCACTTTTTAAAGTAGCCAAACCCTGTAAGTTGCTAAAGGTCAATTTTCAGCTATTGATGTTAGTTGCAAAGCTGGGTTTTCCATTTTCTCTTTTCGTAGACATAAATACCCCTTCATCCTCAAAACTATGTTTAATTTTGTGACAAACCAAGGGGAAATGGTGCCTTTGGAAACATTTGCTCTGAGGCTCAGATAACAATTTCACGTGAATTAAAAAAACCCTTTATGAATTTACCTGGACTGAGATTGGGTTTAACTCTGAGGATATAAACATGGATTTTTGCCTTCAACAGTACTTGTGTTCAGTTGTTACTTCCTTCGTATAACAAATGTACACTGAGAACCACTCTGTGTTGGGAGCTGGGCATTCAGACATGAACTTGCACAGCCCCTGCTCTCAAGAGTGCCTGGTGGAGACAGATGTGTCCCCAGATGAGTGTGGGTTCTGTGATTTCGGTGCCACATGGAGTTCAGCGGAAGAGTACTCCTTGATGACAGGGTACCCGTGTGCGAGGAAGGACTTCCTGACGTGGAGCTGTGAGGGCATAACCCCTCACTCTGGAGAAAGAAGTTATTTGAAAAATCTCGAGCTCTGTGCGGTACAATTACAGGATTTTCCACTTTGCTGTGGAACAATGTTCTAGGAAAAGATATAGTCTCCCAATCCTGAGCTCCCAATATAGTCTCCCAATCCTGGGGGATCTCTGTGTGAGTCCCCAGTACCCTGGGGCTAGCCCTGAAAGGTCACACTCAAGAAATACCTGTGACTAAAGGACCCAGAGGAGGACCCTCACTAGCCACATTCCTCAGCTAACAGCCTGGATTCTAAAACCAGTTCACAGGAGTTAGTTTTCTGCTTCACCAGGGTGTGTTTGCAAGGTTGGCAAGGCAGAAGGTCTTTCATCTATAACTTGCCTCAGGGATCTTACCTTAGTACTGTTGCCTGAAGTCATATTCTTAAACCTCTGTTGTAATCATCTGGATGTAAGGAAATATTTAACCATAAATTCTATGTCTAACTGGAACATTGGTCTAGTACAGACTATTAGTTTTTTATGGAGTCATAGAGCTGATGATATGTTTCTTGAATCTAAACGTGTCTGGTTTTGGAGATTCCTGTCCTTAATATAATAAATAAGTACAAACTTTACTCCAGACCTCACACCAGACCTCACGAAACAGAACAACAACAAAACTTGGAGAATTTGCTTTTGGTTTGTAGATTTCTTGATTTTAACCTGAATTTAAATATGATTTTATAATAGCTATAGAAGTTTGCGTGTCTAGATCTTGCTTTAACTTAACTAATATGAAAAATAATTGCTTTAATAATATTCACTAAATTACTCTATTCTTCCTTTCTCCAAAATTATTGTACTCATCATTCATAAACATACTTTTTCCTTCCTATGTCTGTTTCTCGGACAGGTCACCATCATTGCAGATGATAACTGCAGATTTTTATGCTGGTCAAGAGAAAGATTAACTTATTTTCTGGAATCAGAACCATTTCTATATGAAATATTTAGGTATCTTATAGGAAAAGACATTACAAATAAGCTCTATTCATTGAACGATCCCACCTTAAATGATAAAGTAAGTGGGTTTTTTTTAATGAGTGTGTTTATTTTGTTAAACAATGATGTATAGTGAAACGTACCTCACTTTATGCAATACCTATTTTTCTGAATTTTCATGTATTCATCATGTTTTAAGTAAAGCGGGGATGCTTATAATATAGAGACCTTTTGAGGGAGTTGTTTCTCAAGAGGATGGACATATTTTGTAATTATTATATTTGCCATCACCTGGTGAGGTGTCGCTAAATGTCAGGGACCTCCGTTTGTGGTGATGTGGTGCTGGTCTCTCACGAAGAGTCTTTTAATCAGTCTAAGGAAGACAGTACGTGAGTTGGAGGTAGGGACGGGGTGGGGGGGTAGAGGCGACCAGGAGGGCAGCGTAGCTGGGAGGCTGCTGACTGGTCACTGCAGTGAGCAGGAACTTGGCATTTTAACACTGGTGTCCTCCAATTTGGGACATCCTCATGGTCAAGCCCCCTCCCAGAAAGCCCATAAGTGACTAGTCAGGGAGGGGAAGGAGCCTGTGGCAGTGCAGTTAGGAATTTCAGAGCTGTAGGCATCTTCTCCAGGTTGCAATGTGATCTTCATTTCCCCACGTCTGCTTAGAAGGAAATTATAATGATGACAGAAGAGAAATTGCAGAACATGGTTTCTGTGCACATGAGCGTGTGCTCTCTTTAAGTTCTCTTGCCTAGGACCTTTATCAAATCAAGGTGGTGCTTATTACTTTTAGATTAATAAATAAGCCACTGAGTATATTACATTTTTGTAACGTATGTGTCGTTACAGCTTATAATAAAAGTTATAGCTAACATTTATTGGCCACTTACTATGTACCTGGTAGTTCTTTATTTCAAGGAAAAAATAAATGCTGTTTACAGGGTATACATGACCTAAGTCCCAAAGATCTCAGAAATCTTAAACCTTTGCTTTGTAGAAGGCCAAAAAGCTGGAACACCAGCTCAGCCTGTGCACGCAGATCTCCATGCTGGAAATGAGGAACAGCATCGCCAGCTCCAGTGACAGCGATGATGGCTTACACCAGTTTCTTCGGGGCACTACCAGCATGTCCTCTCTCCGTAAGTTATCCCGAACAGAGAATCTTCCAGGATTCCGCTGGATGTCATTGGAAATAAACAAATGACAACCGTGATTGGAAAAATAGCTTTGCAAGTAACAGTTGGGTGACCTGAAGGTATCAACAATAATAATAATTTTGTTGTTGCTTTTCCTTTTCCATGTTGCACCTCAGCTTAAATCTAACACGAGAGCTCTTATTGCTTAGTCCAAATTTCAGAACTTGGTGGTTTGTTTTGCCATGGACTCTCCTTCAATACTGGTTCCCTGGGATAACGTGAGAGAGTCCGTAGTGTTTGCTGGATACTCGGGTTTGTTGTTTCCATGATTTTTGTTCAAGTGAAAAGCTAGACCCTGCAATGTGTATAAATAAATAAATAAGTAACACAAAATAACCCCTTTTATTGGTGAAGATTTTGTTGGCAAAATCAAATGGATTGATAGCATACTGTGGTAGTAAAGCAGCCAAGAAGCAGGAATTCTTGACTGTCGCTGTCTGGAGAGGATAGGGGTACAACCTCTATGGAAATAGGACATGTCTATTAAAATTTAATGTGCACAGATTTTGACACAAAATTTCACCACTAGAGTGTTACCCTATGAATATGCACAATGGCAAATAATACCACATTAAGTGCTATTCATTCCAGCATTTTTCTACAATCGCAAAATTCTGGAGCAAACCAAAATATCCATCAGAAATAAAATTGATAAATGTTTGATAAAAAAGAAAATGATAGGAAACAAAGGCTGAGTGTTTTACTGCTGACTGGTTATCTCAATGTGAGCCCCAAGAGTTAACAGGGGATTGGGTGCTGGGATGTTCCTGAAGATGAAGGAGACCACCCAACACCCAACACCCCATGAGTTACTTCCTTCACACACAGCCACTGACAGGCAGGTTTTCCAAGATTGTGCTGTAGGTTAGATCATTTTAAAACATCTTAAGTAAGGAACACTTTAAGAAACAGATGTTGAAGATTAGTAAATAATATGAGAGAAACTAAATTATTTTAAGAATTATTCCAAGAATGGAAGTCTAAGCAGAACTTTGAACAAATTCATTTGAAATAACAAAAAGATGAATTCTTCCATTGTATAAAACAAAAAACTATTAATGTTTCTAATTGTGCGTTAGTCCAAAGTAACTTTTAAGGAAATCCAGATACACATTCAACAATACTAAATGCTTATGTAAATGATCTTGTATCTTTGGATGCTGTAGACAAATTGGATTATGGATGTTAAGAATCACATAGCGTCGAGGGGTTGGAATTGGCAAAGCCATCGAATCGGCATAAACTTCCAAAGCAAAGTCTAGGCAGAGCAATGTGTTGTGGACCCAAAGGAGAGTCACATCATTTCACATTTCACAAATGAGAAATGGGAGATGGTTGTATCTTATTCTAATGTAACTTTTGAAAGTACTGACTGAGGCTGACCAAACTCTCCAGTCTGATAGCATATCAAATGCATTATCTGCTCTGTTGAAACAGTTTGGTGGTTAATAATCATTTTCAGGTGGATAATTGCATGTATCTTAATTGCATATATAGTGATTACTATACTAAGAAAGGTCAGCAGAAAGGGAATTTTTTTTTTAAGATTATTGTTTATTTATTTGACAGAGAGAGAGAGAGAGATTGTGCACAAGCAGGGTAAACAGCAGAGGGAGAGAGAGACGCAGGCCCTCCGCTCAGGAGGAACACCACTGTGTGGCTTGATCCCAGAATCCTGGGATCACAACCCAAGCAGAAGGCTGACACTTAACCAACTTAGCCATCCAGGCGCCCCAAGTTGTTATTTTTGTTGTTGTTGTTGTTGTTGTTGTTATTGTATTTTATTGTATAAGCTAAATCTTTTGGGAATAAGATAACATGTCAGAAAAAATTTATCTAGAGTATGTTGTTTAAACAGAATAAAAACACGTGTTCACGATTCACACTTGTACTGTTTGTGGCACCAGAAACCTATATTACCAGGTGGCTTGATCACCCGTGTGGTGTTCAAATCTTGCACTAATGATTATTAGTTGTGGAACTGGTACGTGTGGGTTTGAGTGTGGTGTGTGTGAATCACGCAACAAAGTCCTGCTCATCCCTACTTCCCTTTGACTAATCCCTGTTCTGAGTTTCTTGCCTTCACTTCCTGCAGTTTAATGGAAGACATCGGTCCTTGAGCACCGCACTGACACTAACTATGAATTCTTTCATTCATCCTCGCCTCTGATTTGTCAAAAACCAGTTAGTTCTGGTTTCTCTTTCTTAGGTTTTAGCTCAGAACTCCTGAAGTCTGGGTTTCTTGTTTGTGTTTTGTCTGCCAGACCCATCAATATGCTATCGACTTTCCCATATTACAGATGACATTTTTTTTTAAGATTTTATTTATTTATTTGACAGACAGAGATCACAAGTAGGCAGAGAGGGCAGGCAGAAAGAGAGGGGGAAGCAGGCTCCCTGCTGAGCAGAGAGCCCGATGCAGGGGCTCCATCCCAGGACCTTGAGATCATGAGCTGAGCCGAAGGCAGAGGCTTTAACCCACTGAGCCACCCAGGGGCCCCACAGATGACATTTCTTATAAAACAGAGAATACAGAACCAATCTCATATGACTTCGGCTTACCACTTTTGGAGCACGTGGGAAGTCTTAGTAAATGTGAGTTTCCTCAAACAAGTGAGCTTTATTCCGAGAATCTGATGGGCACAGGGGGCAACTACGGCCGCTCCTCTCAGCAGCAGAGGCAGCTTCACGAATGCTAAGGAGAGACGGGAACAAACATTTGTGGTGGCGGTAGCTATTGTTTTTTTAGCATCTCTGGACATAATCACATGCAGTCCTCTAACCCCGCACGGCAAGGTATAGTGGGTTTTTGCTAGATGACACAGCACTAACAGCCTCCCAGACCTCTGGCTGGGAGGAAGGGGCTGCTTTCTGACGCAAGTGCACCCGGGTGCTACTCCAGGCCCATGTCCTCCTGAGACTCGGATGCAAAGAGTAGCCGCTGTTTGGATGACCGCCCTCCAGGCAGGGGAAGGCAGTGACGGCGGAATCATGTGATGGCTCTGAACGCTCCCACTTAGAAGTAGCACATGCAGGGCGCCTGGGTGGCTCAGTCGGTTAAGCGACTTCCTTGGGCTCAAGTTATGATCTCCGGGTCCTGGGATCGAGCCCCACATCGGGCTCTCTGCTCAGCGGGGACTATGCTTCTCCCTCTCCCTCTGCCCTTTGCCCGCCCCCACGCTCGTGCTCTCTCACTCTGTCAAATAAATGCATAAATAAAACCTTTTAAAAAAGAAGAAGTAGTGCGAGCAATCCTGCGGGGGCTGAGCAGGAAGGCCCCTGAGGCGGGAGGGAAAGCAAGCGTTTTGACAGTAGCTTGGGTCTAAGTATTACTTCATTTTATACCCGAGGGAATTAGGAATCTGGACGCTTACTCACTTGTTCCATTTGCACAGGGAGAAGCTCTGAGATACAGAGCTAGGTGTCCTGTCCAAGCCATACTGCTTGAACACATTGCCTCTCTGTTTTAAAAGGAAAAGACCAAAATATGTGTGTAACACTTGACTGGCGCGTTATAGTTTACCCGTCACTTCCGCTCCCATTCCTTCATCTACACCTGACGACTCTGCAGCAAGACACAGTCACTATTAGTATACCTACGCCTTTCCTGAAGGGGCCACCTGTCCTCAGTGAGAAGGCTGTGCTTACCCCCAAATCACTTCTTTCTCCTGCAACCTACCTCACTGGAGAAACCTACCACCCCCGCACCCCACCAAATTCCTCCATTATGACCAAGTAGTGCTGCAGATCGGTTTTCACAGACCCGTTGATTCCCATTTTGATGAAAATTTTTGCTTTCTTCATTGTATGCGGGGTTCACCATAGGAACATTTAAATTATCCAGTAATGTCCTCCAGTTGTTTATTGTTGGGTTAGCTTTCACTTGGCCTCATATGTCTTTCAGAATTACAAGCAGTGCTGCTCTATAAAAATTACATGTATTTTGTATATTTATTGTATATGGTATATTGTAATATTATATGTATATTTGATCAGCATGTACCCATTCCATTTGGTTGAAAGTCTCTGAATCTCTGGGCTTCCCCTCCATCTCTCTCTCTCTCTGTTTTTGCATTTTTGTTTTGTCTTGTCTTGTTTGTCCAACAGAATCTTGATTCTTAAATATAATTGTGAATATGAATCACTTAGAGACTTTATTATAGATTCTGATGCAGAAGACTAGAAAAGGGCCTGGCGTCCCCCTGTTTAACCAGTGCCCCAGGGGTGCTGACGTGGCTGTCCCCTGAACCACTCTCTGAGCAGTGAGGAGTAAGTGTCCTCCCTATAGTCTGGAATTTTGCTGAGTGCAGCCCCATGATGGTTTCTTGTATTTTCCATTCACTGGTAGGTAGATCTCTGGGCCTGTGTAGATTCTGGTGAAAGCATGAAAAAAAATGGGTGCTGATCCCACTTTTTTACATTGCACTCTATTTTTACGATATCAGATAACCCTAAATCCAGAGCAAGATCTCTACTCTTTGCCATGCAGACTGTGTATTCCACATCAAATTATCATTTAAAGACAAGAAAGTAATGAGAAAGTCTGAGAAAAATTGCTTCCTTCCCATTTACTCAGTGGCCCATAATCCACTCAGCTCCCTTTGAGTTTCCCGTGGTTTCACTTACTCGTTTTGTGTTTGGGAAGCGTGCTGGTGAGGCAGAAGGACCAGAACGGACGAGCAGGGCAGGGCATGTGGGAAGGAGTGTGTGTCCTCACGTGGCTACAAGCTCTCTTCTCTCCGCTCCTGCCCCGAGGGCCTCACCAGGCTGCCTTGCCATTTTCTCCTGCTTATGAGGTTTAGCTCCTACGTGTGATGCAGAACACACAGATTGATTGGAATTGGCAGGTGCATCACTGACGAGCGGTGCTGGGCACAGACGTCGTCATGACAACGGGAGACCGTATTCTGTTCCCTTAAAAGTTGTAGAACTTTATTTTGGTTAATTAGGGTTAAATAACCTATTGTGTGGTTTGTTCGTTTGTTTGTTTCTTAAGTCCGGAGGCATTATAGAAAATGCATTCCATTGGAACTTGTCTTGGATAGCTTTTATTTTAAACCATGTTTTTTTTTTCAGAAATTATAATTAAAATGTATGAATTTTAAAGACACTGTGAAAGGGGCTCCTGGGTGGCTCGGTGGGTTAAAGCCTCTGCCTTCGGCTCAGGTCATGGTCTCCGGGTCCTGGGTTCGAGCCCTGCATCGGGCTCTCTGCTCAGCAGGGAGCGTGCTTCCCTCTCTCTCTGCCTGCCTCTCTGCCTACTTGTGATCTCTTTCTGTGTCAAATAAATAAATAAAATCTTTAAAAAAAAAAAAAAAGACACACTGTAAAATACTTAGAGCAAGGTTTAAGATGTTTTTTGTTATTATTGTCAAGATGGTGTTCTGGACACTCTCTTAATTTCAGGTGACCTGGTCACACAAATATGCCTTAAGTGAGCTTGCCTCTGGTTGGTGGTCTTACCTGCAAAGAAGAGCAGCATATCTGACATAAAGAGTTTCTGTCCTCTATCTTATCCATTTATTTACCTGGAAGGATACAAAAACCCAATATAGCATTCTCAGTTTCAAGGCTGGTTTCATGAAATAACCTGTTCAACTCGATTTATATTCCATTCACCCCACAACCGCTGTAGACCAATAAACAACACCCTTGACATGAATCGTGTGGAGAAGTCGAGAGGAGATGGGATCAGGCAGCAGAACTACTGAGGGAACACTTCTCAGACCCACCCAGATGGCAAGAGAAAAGCCGTGTCCCCACTTTGTACGTTAGTAAGGAGCAGCTTAGGGAGGCTAAGTAACGGGGTCAGGGCCCCTGGGCTAGCTCTGAAACAAAGAAGTGTTGAATTTGTTTTAAGTTCTTGTTTTACATTTGACCCTATGCATATCCGTATCCACTGGGGAGTGTACCTTTGTTTAGGGATGTTCAGCCCCTGCCATCACAGCTGATGCACCTTTACCACGTTCATACACGTTCTTATCTCATCGTCAACCCACCCAGGAAGGTTGGTGTGTTTTTCCCATTTAGGGTTGAGAAGTATGACATTTATGTCCTCTGAGTCCTTGGTCCCCCAGCCAGCAGGGACTGTGCTCTCTGTCTCCAAAGACACCAATCCATTCACTGTCCTCTATCCTCACAGTGTTTTCTCTGTAAAATGATAGTATAGGGATTTTATACAGATACACATTTTTTTTTAAGATTTTACTTGTTTACTTGAGAGCAAGAGCCCACAAGTCAGGGTAGGGGGACAGAGGGAGAAACAGACACCCCACTGAGCAGAGAGCCCTATACAGGGCTTGATCCCAGGATCCTGGGATCGTGACTGAGCCGAGAGCAGCTGCTTACCTGACTGAGCCACCCAGGCGCCCCTCTAGTTACACATTTAAACTTTTAATAACAAATTTAAAAATTAACAAGTTAAGGGTAGCCTAGGTGGCTCAGTCTGTTAAGTGAGTCTGCCTTCAACTCAGGTCATGATCCCAGAGTCCTGGGATCTAGTCCTGAAGCAGGCTCCCTGTGGAACAGTGAGCCCAGTGCAGGGCTTGATCCCAGAACTCTGGGATCATGACCTGAGCCGAAGGCAGAGGCTTAACACACTGAGCCACCCGGGTGCCCCTACCCTTTCTTATTCTTTCCTCTTCTACCTTTACATTGTTGTAGGTCTCTTCCTTAACTTTTAAACAATCACAATTGATAACAAGTATATTCTGTTATTTCTTTTTTTATTTTTTATAAACATATATTTTTATTGTTATTTCTTTTTTTTCCAAAATACTTTTGTTGTCATAAAATACTCATAACATCAAATTTACCATCTTAACCATATCTAAGTGTACAACCATATCTAAGTGTAGAGTGGTATTACGCACTCTACTCTCTTTTGCAACAACAATTAAGTCTTCTTGCTTTCTCTATGATTTGTTTTGCAAAGTTTAAGCAAATAAACAATGTTGACATTATTATGCTTTATTCAGAACCAAATAATGGACTGAGACTACATTTCTTTCTTTTTGGTTATAACGTCATGATTCCTACCTATTCTGTTCAAAGGAGACTATTTCTAATATCAAGTTCAAATAGATTCTCTTTTCATATAAAACAGAAAATCATGGGGCGCCTGGGTGGCTCAGTGGGTTAAGCTGCTGCCTTCGGCTCGGGTCATGGTCTCAGGGTCCTGGGATCGAGTCCCGCATCGGGCTCTCTGCTCAGCAGGGAGCCTGCTTCCTCCTCTCTCTCTCTCTCTGCCTGCCTCTCTGCCTACTTGTGATCTCTCTCTGTCAAATAAATAAATAAAAATCTTAAAAAAAAAAAAAAACAGAAAATCATGCCACAGTTTACTTCATACTTTTTACTTGCTCTCCCTGGAGGGTTTTTATTGTCTTGCTTTGGGATCCATTTTATTCACCATGTCCCTAGTATCTTCTAGCTTCTTATTCATTCTGTCTTTTAACTGAAATCCAGTTTGTTTCTTCTTAAAGTCTTTAAGCACTTTTTCATATTTGAACCGTGCCTTATCATACTGCTTTTTGTCTTTATCGGTATTTCTAGTTGCCTTTCTTTCTCCCCATCCTTGCATTTTCTTCTGTCTGTACTCTCTCAGTACATCAATGGTGTATCCCCCTTTCTCAGAAAACTTCCTCACAGAACCTTCCATTCTATCTCATCCTAGACGAGTTGTTGTCTGCATTCTGTGCACAGCTGCCCCCAAGAACTGCCTTCCCCATCCCCTTGAGTTTATTCACCACCCAATGATGTTACGGCTTTCTCCTTGTGGGCAGGAAGGGGCTGCAGGATGCCACGGTTCCTCGGCTGTTCACCCCTGTTGCCGGGCAGCTCAACACCCTGACCACCCATGTGGTCATTAGCCACTGATCTGCAAATGACCTGTTGGGCTGAGAAAACCTCCTCATGGGAACCACTAACTCTCTCCAACCTATTTCCCATAACTTGTACATTTCTTTGGTTGGGTCCCTCAATGCTGGTGCCTTCGTTTCTCTAAGGGAATTAAGGACAAAAGCTATACCTACCCTTCTTCATTATTTTTCAGAAAGTTTCAATCCAAACTCAGTCTCTTCAATTTAAAAAAATCTTATGATATACATAAGGAAGGCAGGAAAAGAGATGATAATCCTCTCTAGCCATGAAGCCATTAAATCCTTTCCTATCCCCATTCATCAAAAATTGTATAACCTAATTAAAATTCTAAACCCTTTGTAAGGTTTTTAATTACTTGCTAAAACATTTGGCCAGATGGTTAAACATAATAAAAATAAGAGCAATTTGAAAGGAGTGAGGAAAATGTCATCAAAGTTAATGGAATAAAGGGGGAAAAATCATATAACATTGTATTAGATAGTTGACAAAAGTGTTCCCTCTTTATAAAAATTGAGCATCTTAATTGAGTATCTTAATCTTCTTGAGAGAAAAGTCACTTGACAAATTTCATATTGGGTTTTTATATTTATTTGGAGATCCAACCTGAGGTTGCCTGTTCATTCTCTCGAACAGGTGTGACCTTCACTCTGGATTTAAGCCCCAAAAATATGTCTGTTTACTTTGACTTGCTAAGAGACGCCCTTGGGCCCTCAAGTAATTAGAAGCACACTGAAACAGAAGAAGCTTAATAAGGACAGAATTCTGTCAAAGGGAATTTCTCTTACCTAATTTCTCACTACTTTGGATACTAGAATTTTGACTGTTAGGTAAGATCTCCGTGGTCTGCCTGTATAAAGGCTTCCCGCAGTTCTTTGACTCAGTCCCTGAGGAAGGCAGGAAAGGGTCTGGTGGGGCAGGCTAAGCTTGTCCTCACAGAGGCCCATGACTGCCTTCCCCTGGCAGGGAACAGCCTGCAGGAGCCACACTGACTCCTCCTCAGGGGGGATCCTGCACAAGCCGCTGAATGGGTCAGCTGAGGAGAGCCTCAACTTTCCAGATCCAAATCCTCTGGTGGGCATCCACAGTGCTGTCCCGCCCTGTGATCTGACAGGAGTGGAAGGGTCCACTGTTTGGTTCAGGGGCTCTTACTGCTAAGCCTCTGTCTTCTACACACGCTCAAAGCTCATATTCTTGAGTTTGAGTTTTTCTTTCTTCCCCTCAGGATTGCTGTTCTCTCTCTCAGCTGCACACACCGAACGTGGTGTACAGCTCAGAGGAAATGCCACTCCGCTGGCTGTGCCTTCTGGGTGCCTGGGATCCATGGGAGGGATGGAGAAGTCTTTCTGACAGAAGATTTTTTTTGCCACTTGGTGTGATATGAAACATCCCCCAGCAACAGTAACTCTTGACATAACTGTTTAACAATTTCACACCTGATAAATCTGGATTGCGGTTCAGCCTGCGACTATTTGTTTTACATACTTTTATAATAAACTGTAAATTGGCACCCAGAGCCAAGTAGAAGATGATTATAGCTAACAGCAAAAAATAATGTTAATTATCTCTTTTTCATTATAATAAATACCAAAGGATATAGTTAACCACTTCTGTTTCCCAACTGTAAAAGCGGTTTTACTAAAGAAAGGGTAGAAACCAGATTTCTGGAAAATTTATGGATATGGAATTATTAGTCTGCCTAGAATTTGAGTAAATGAAAAGTAAAGCATCCTACGGAGGTCACGTACCTCATAGTAATGACCTTGAGGGACAAAAGTAATTTGAAAATGCACTTAACTAAAGATAAGCTCAATATCTTCCTCTCTCCTGTCCTCGTGCTCGTCTATCTAGGTAGGTTTAGCCCCTCCTGGGCAAATTTCTGATGATGTGTTGGTGCATAAAATTAATGAAAAACCAGGCAAACTTGTAGAAAGAATTTATTCATGTTCAACTTGGGAAATGTAAGATAGTATCCTTGAAGCAGAACGTTCTCTCTTCTTTTTTTATAGTTTTTGGAGTTTTTGTTGTTGTTCACACTCCAAATTGGGCTTAGCTGTATTAGTGGACCAAGCGCTTACCTCTAACAGCACAGTGACAGTGACTGGGTCTTCCCGCCGAACCGGTGGGTCCCCCACGGAGGCTGGAGAGCAGGAGGTGTGGGCAAGTGAGCTCCTGCTCCCCAGAGCCCGACTTCCTCCTGGCCACAGCAGTGCCAGATCTGCAGGTAGACCAGGTGACTGTCACCCTTGGCCTTCAGTGGCAGAGGAGACCCAGGCCAGCTGGGGTTGGGATAAAGTGTGAGCATTCTCTGCGACCCTGATTCCTGGGTCAGGCTGCCAGCTGGCTCCGGGTAGCTTCCCGTGGTTACGGACAGGCCCGGTGCCCGCTGCCCTCCGGCGCATCTGTGGCAGGGAGGAAGGGCTGTAGGGCGCGCTGCTCTGGGAACTGGGACTGGAGGGGCCTGTGCGCTCTAACCCAGCCCCGGAGCCTGAAATGGGAGTGAATCTAGGATCCTGTGAGAACGTTAGCGGGAACACGCAGTCTTGCGGGCCGGGCAGGGCCAGCCCTCCATCCTGCCAGAATGTGATCCTGCCGAGGCGGCCCACTTCCTGTGAGGAAGAAGTTCTAACACCACAGCCCCCCACCCCCCCGCCACGAGTCTTTCTTTCACAGGCTCTCCAGGCGGCCTTTGCTTTAGCTTCTGAGTACAAAGTAGAAAAATTGTGTGGATATGTGAGCACGAATGGCTCTAAAAAGTGCGTTGAGTTCCTGAGAAACGAAGTAAGATAGAGTTAGAGACTCTGCAAGTCATTTTTATTTCCCTGACATTTAACCCAGCTTCTAGCAGCTTGTCATCACTCAGGGGCACCTTTTGCTAACTGGGTGAAAACTTCTTGGCAGGTGATGATCTGGCCGAGCCTACTGACGTTTATGTGAGGGGAGAGCGCTCTTGCCCGTGCGCCATGTGCTGCTGTAAGCTGTGCTATAAGCCCATGCTATAAGCTCTGCTGAGTCGATTATAGAACAAGGATCCCCCAGGGAACATGACACAGAATATAGTGATAACAGTCCCTTCTCATCGCAAGGTTTACTATATCCTGAGACTTCCTGCACATGAGAAATACAGGTGGTTCCCCACCCCCATCCGAGACTAAAGGTGACGGCCATGTGTCTTTGCCTCATGTTCAGGCTCAGCCTTCTGAAGGCCTCATGTGGAGTTTCATGTACTAAGTAATAATCAAGGGACATGGCTATGTGGGGGCTGCTTCTGCCGGACAGAAGAAGGTATGGTTACAGCCCTCAAGGTGCTTGTTTTCCAGTAAGAAACAGAGGCACATACTTGTGATCACAGTGAACTACAGAATGTGGAAGGGCTGTTGGACTCTGGGGAATGGAATCTCCCCTCGTAAGGAATTAGGGAAGACTCCAGACGAAGAAGGTGGAGTTCGACCTTGACCTTGAGGAGTGGATAGGAATTTGATGAATAAGGATGGGGATGGAGAGGCCACTCCAGGTGGGAAGAAAAGCAAGAGAAGAGGGAAAGGATGAGTTGGATTTAGGGCGCAGTGAGGTTTGCCAGAGCTTGGACTGGAAGGGGAAGGAGGCCAAACTTGGAGGCCCTGGGGAGCACCCCAGGACTGTGGGTGACTCCCACACTACTGTTTTGTTTTTTTTAATACTATGTGGTAAGCACCACAGCTCTTCCTTGGCCCTGGCCAGTGTACTGGGGAATGAACAAATTCTTTCATGGAGAAGTTGAAAGTCCTTGCAAGGTTTTCACCAGGTCATTTCCAGTTGTCTTGGGTCCTCTCCTCATTCTGTCTCAGTGGGAAAACACACCAGTTGGTGACGGAGCTGAGAGGGCAGAGAACATTTTGGCCCCGATGTAGATGGCAGCCGCAGGGTCCCCTAGAATGTCTCCCCTGTTGATAGATGGGCTAAAATCCAGAGCACGAGTCCCACTTCCGCCATCAAAATTAACTGGGTGTGTTTCTGTTATGCGTGTTACACAATCACATCTGAATCCTTTGCCTTATTGATTTGGTTTAATGCTCTCAGACACGCCATCTTGTTTGTTCAGAGCGTTTTTATCCGATTGCAAATACTCAGTCTGAGTTACTGTTTCATGAGGCTCAGTCATACCTGGAGGCTAGACATACGACGGAAGCCATGGCTACTTTTTAAGACAAATTTTGCTGCGGGGCGCCTGGGTGGCTCAGTGATTCAAGCCTCTGCCTTCGGCTCAGGTCTTGATCTCAGGATGTGGGATCGAGCCCCACATCGGGTTCTCTGCTCAGCAGGGAGCCTGCTTCCCCCTTCTCTCTCTGCCTGCTGCTCTGCCTACTTGTGATCTGTCAAATAAATAAATAAAATCTTAAAAAAATTTTTTTTGCTGTATGTGGGACCGTTTCAACTGAGAAACACAAACCCCATTCAAGTACAAGTCCTGCATGTTTTTATCTGCCATTCGTACCGGCGATAATGAATTTTAACAAACGTTCTAATTACTTAGGCCATTGCCCTCCAAAGACCATATCAATAACTCATTTTATTAACTTGCACACTGACAAAATGACTATTGCATCCCAGGCACGGAGGTAAGAACTGTCAGCCACTTAGTCCTCTGAACAACCATATGAAGTAGATAAGAGCAGTGATTCCTATTTTACAGATAGGGACACTGAGGCAGGAGGACGTGAAGTAACTTGCCCAAGTTCACATGGATAGTATTCACTGCCATTTGAGTAGACCCGCAAATTGAAGGTTGTGGCTGGTGGTCATGCCATCACCTGCGAGAAAAAGGACCAAAAGACTTGCCTGGGTGGTTCCGCCGTGCGGTAGTTTGTGACAGAATTATGTCCCTGGATCATCTTTTTTTTTTTTTTTTTAAAGATTTTTATTTATTTATTTGACAGAGAGAGATCACAAGTAGGCAGAGAGGCAGGCAGAGAGAGAGAGAGAGAGGAGGAAACAGGCTCCCTGCTGAGCAGAGAGCCCGATGCGGGACTCGATCCCAGGACCCTGAGATCATGACCTGAGCCAAAGGCAGCGGCTTAACCCACTGAGCCACCCAGGCGCCCCCTGTCCCTGGATCATCTTATAGAGGCTCATCATCTACAGTTAACGTTAGTAGTTGTCTCTCAATAAACTCAGGGTTTTAATGGACCATAAATGCTTGAAAATAAACAGTAACAGAAAATAAAGTTTCCATGTAGGCACAGCACACACAACTATGCCAAACTATACCAAACTATACCAAAGCCCAGGCCAGTGTAATTCCTAACTTTTTTATGTTGGAAGCTGTGGCCGTTGGGAGTGGCATTCCACCAGTGCGTGACTGGGACCGTGCAGCTCGTCATAAACACGGAGTGGCATTTTCTACCTGCCCAGCCCCCTGCTGAGCCCATGACCCCATTCTTTTGTCTTATCCCCCAACAACGGCACTAGATGGGCCCTGGGAATATCTCCCTATAACAGGTATGGAAACCGAGGCCTAGAGAGGATTAGTGACGGAGCATAGATCACACAGCTAGGAAGCAGCACAGCGGGGTTCTGAACCTGGGAACTGTTTTTGAGGCTGGGGCCTTGACCATGTGCGTGCTGCACGCCACCTTCCCCCGTGCCGGGCCCATCCTTGCCCACAGCCTCTGCTGTCAGCTGCCCACGCTTGCCAGGGATTAACAGGTGATCTGGATAAAGCTCTTGTAGCAGCTCTGCTTCATGCCTTAGCCGGGGCCCACTATCCACCTCTGCTCTCTACCAGGTATTTGAAGTCAGGTTTCACCATCATTCTCCCACCATCAATCTTAAGTCCAGCCTGAGGTCAGCATTTGCTGATTGACTGACGGACGGAATACCACTCCGCCCCGTTGGAGGGCAGCACACGCACACACACACACACACACACACACACACACGGCTGTGCGCAGGGCAGACAGATGAATCCTGACACTCGGTGTGGGAACTTTGTGGAGGGGCGTTTGTGCTGTTCGGGGAGCCGCTCATCAAGCACCTTGAGACGTCTGTGCACCCATTTTTAGTAACTCTTCTTACTTTTAAACCACGTTTTTTTCCTCTCTCAATCATGGTGTCCCTTATGTGGTAGATACTCAGTAAGCCTCTGACAAACGCATAAACAAAGGAGGGACAGACCGAGTCATTATTACTTCACTTCTCGGATATAAAAGGCTTTAAGGATGTTCCTGCCCTCTCTGCTACTTGGGATTGTATTTTCTTCACCTGGCTTTTCCTTCCTGTTTGCCTGGACTACCCCCCACCTGCCCTGCCCCCCTCTCCCTCCTCCTCACCCCTCCCTCTCCCATAGCAGTCCTGGCAGTGGCTGGACAGGTGGTGGCAACAACTACTATTTTAGGTGGTGCCACAGGTGGTGTTAGCTTCCATAGCTTTGGGATGGAACTCTTCTTTAGGGAAATTAGGAGTTAAATTAGCTTTTGAGGAACTCAAGTCACCACATAGATTAATGTAGGAACATGCATTCTGAGTCCTAATCACACTTTAAGGCAACCCTCCTGAAACTGCATGTGCACAGGCACTGGAATCCATTCCATGTTTGTTCTCATGACTGAGAGTCATTTCTTGACTTCGTTGTTTTCTCGAAATGCTGAATTGAAAATACAATGTTTAGGGGAATTACATGCCTGGTCCTAGCGATCGATTCCCAGAGAGTTTTACTCATTGATACATCATCCCAGCATGGGCGCAGGCTGGACAGTAAGTGGTTTTCCTCTTTGTGTCTCTGACAGATGTGCCGTCCCCACACCAGCGGGGCTCTACCAAGATGAAGCCCATCGAAGAAGGGGTCGAAGATGACGACGAGGTCTTTGAGCCCGTGTCTCCAAACGCACTGAAAGTCCATCAGTTGCCCTGACCAGAGAGAAAGGACAAGGGACCTGGATGGAATCTGTCTTGAAAAATACCAGCCCTTCCTCATGGCTTCTTGATTAGTCTGCTGTAGCTCTGGTAGTCTGAGGGCAGGAAAGTGAGGAAGGGTCAAAGATGGGAAGGTTGTTTTAGCTCTCCTTTTTACTGATCAGCTTTTTAAGCAATTATTTTACTGAGCCTTCTGACTAAACCTAGTTCTAGATATATTATTGTTTTAACTTAGATCTATCAAGGCAAATACCTTTTCACTTTTTTTTTTTTTTTTCCTGAGTTGTGGTTCATTTTCCTCACAGTTTTTTTTTTCTCCACTGTGGCAATGGGGTTGTCCACTTGATAGGTTTAAGAAACAGTGTAAGTTTGAAATTGAGGTTGAGGTATCATTAAAAGGCAGGGAGTCTCGAGGGTTGTTCAACTGAATTTTTAGCTGGAAGATTGTAAAGAAAGATGTGATTTGGCTGGTGTTTATTTTTCCTCCCCGGCCAGACACATGACCCCAACTAGATCACCTTACTTATTTGTGTGGAGAGCAGGATAATGAGGAAAACTCATCAGCCTCGGCTCATGTTACCCTTCCAGTGTCCTGGGTGCAATCAGGTCTGAAACCAAAGCTGGAAAGAAAACAAATGGAAGCAGTTCTGAGCTCAGCTTGACCTTTAGCAAAAACCCAGCTCACCTGTGATTTGGAGCCACCTTGTCCCACACACCCTGGTCTGGGAAACACCTGACTTGTGGTAGGGTGTCCAGGGGCTAAGCAAGGGTCATAGAATGAGGCGATTGAAAGAGCATTTTCATTCTGTGGTCTGAAGTTTCAGACAGTTCCTCCAGAGTCACAGATGTTTCCTTAAAATGTGCCAAATAGCCAGAGCTGGGAATGCAAATGTCCACAGAGCTTTGGGGGCAGACCAAAGCCATGTCATGGGCACCCAACCTAGATGTTGCTGTGAGGGCCTTGACTGCAAATCTCCCTTTTCTCCTGGAATCGTGTTCCAGGAAACAGTGATGGGAAGTGGGAAGTTGGCTGAAATCAGCGGTCAGACGGGTCAGCGTGACGGAGGCACTCAGCTGGGAGAACCCCTTTGATCGACTACACTACGTCATACGCCATGACGATTTTATTTCATACACTAGAACCCAGTTGAGTTGGTCCTCTGTTGTATTAAACGGCTAAAACAAAGTTCCCAATGAAATTACTTTTAGGTAAGTTGAGCCCAAAGCAGCCTGTCTTGCCAAGAGGTGATTTCTCTCAGAGAAGGAAGATAAGCTACTCGAGGGTCACCTCCCTTTCCTAAATCTACTTTTTTAAGGCTAATGATTTTAGTAATTTCACTGGAGTTAAATTTTCGCACTCGGTCCCTCACTAAGAAAATTTCCACCAACGGAGGGTCCAGCTCCTAACATCTCTATCAAATGTTGCCTAATTAACGCCACATTGGAAAGGCTGATTTCACTTCACCTTAACACGGCCTCTTTAGTTTCCTGAATTATCAATGTATTGGGGGGAAATGAAGCACAGGTGAAGGATTTAGCCTTGGCTTTAAGATTGTAGAGATTCATTCGGTTGGAGGTCCCTTGCGGTGCCTGAGACCCCACGTGTGGTAACTGTAGCTAATGGCGCTGGTACTGCTTTCCTCTAACTGTCGGGGTAAGGTCATATGGACCACTTAGTTTCCACATGCATAAGACTAATTTGCAAAATCACTCTATAGAGTAATTAGACATGACACCGTTCCCTGAAGAGAAAGTAATTTTAGATTCTGCTGAGGCCACGTTTGTAATGTTCTGTGGATCCACAGAAGCTTGGGGTTTCTTAACCTGACCCATGTTCAGGGGTGTCCCATTTTGTCGAGCTGAGACCGTGGGAAGGATCCTCTCTAATGACCAAGCTGCGCGTGTTGGGAGGCTATTTTCTGCAGCACCAGGAACAAACATTTTTAAAGGCAAGCTGCTAAAACCAGACGATCGGAATTCACTGTTTATTAAAAACCCATGTGTGCGCATGCGTGCACATCAGCTCCATTCATAACAGAGATAATAATCTCGAGCTGAGGAATCTTAAAAGAACCACTTAGCCTGAATGGGAAACATGAACCTATTTTTAAATACACACTTCTGAGGAAGACAATGAGGCTTGGAGAAAAGGAGGTGCCGGCCACTGGCTAGCCCTCCCACATAGACTCGATAGCAAAGAAGCAGATAAGAAGACAGAAAAGAGTTTTAAGTTGTAAGATCTCATGTGGATGGCTTTGAATTCATTTATACCAGTGAACAAGTGTATCTTTGTGAAAGGCATAAACACATAGACCAAAAAAAAAAAAAAAAAAGCGTTTGCTGCCAAAGCCACTGATAAAATGCTTCTTGTGTTTTTTGGTGTTCACTTAGCTGTGTGACCGAGGCTTGGAAAATGATCTCCAAAAATTATTCTATATATAACCCCACATCTACTAGGTTTAAATGCAATACCGAGTATGTTGTATGATTCAGAAGTGTAACATTTACACATGGATGTATGTGTCATTTGTAATATTTTTAAAGCCCTCATATTTATATTTATGAGATAATAGCACAGATACTAGATAGAAACCCAATGATGTTTATATATCTTAAATTAGTAATAATGGGTGCTATATGATTGTCAGTTACTGCCCGTTGCTTTCTGGGGTCTTTTCTACTGCTCCCCATGGTTCAGTTGCCCTGTCACCATTGGACATCTTTGTGTTTCGCTGCCAATAGTGTGTGCCCCGGGAGACACCGCCTTCTTCATATCTGGTTCTTTTTCCATGTGTCTGAAACATTTCTGGTTTTATAACCTGGCACTGCCAATTCCTGGTTCCCGGGTCCTATCCTGGCCCCAAAGGCAGAGTTCCTTGGATGCTGGGAAAAAAATCTTTGGGAAAAGTTGATGTAACCTACACATGCTGCCCTGTCCTTGGTGCACCGGGGGAATGACTCCAGCCTTCCAGGAAAATCGTCCTGCCAGTATGTGGATGGCGCCCAGCGAGAGTTGGGGTGTGCAGGGCAGCCCGAGTACTGCTCGGTGCCCACCTCCCTGCGTACCCCAGAGACCAGCTCCGAGGCGTCACAGTTCTTTATTTCCTCTACCCATTTCTTTGGACATTTCTAAAGCCTCTTTGCAGAAACTTCAGACCTCGCCATGCCTCCATTTCGCCTCCCTTTTTTCCAACGCTGGTTTCCCAACCTCCTTTTCTACTTCTTTCCAGCAGCAGTGGTTAGAAATTCCCACCCGTTCGATCCCAGCTCCCGAGGACCTGAAAGAACAGGGTAGTGTGCCGGGAAGTCAAGGCTGCCGTGTAATCACGCGTCAGTTTTGCTCCAAGGATGACACATTTCCTCACCGACGGCCTTTCTTTGATCCTCACAGGAGCCCTGGATACCTCGAGTGTAACCATATATTGTGTCATTTCAGAAACCGGCTTTTAAGCACTATTTATAGGTTAATCTGTTATACTTACAACCTAGTTTTAAAGTACACGAGGATTTTATGAATGCTTTATACAGACACATTTATAGGAAAGTCAGTCTTTCTGTTTTTAGGTGCCATCGACATTGATACCATTTACTTCAGATCAATTGACATTTTGTCTGAATAGGGCCTTAGAGTTGAAAATATCTCCATATACTGTCATTTGATCAAATAAATTTCTTACTTAGAAAATATGACGTTCACTTCATTCCTCTTACAAATAGCCGATTTGCTCCGACTCTATGCCTAAAGGCGGGGGTGGGTTCATTTACCCTCAGGTTGTGGGAATTGCTCTGGTTTGCCAAGTGAACTTGGGTCAGTTCCACTTGATTTCAAAGCTCTGCCCTCTTGGCTGCCTTCGGCCCTGACAAGAGGCAGCCAGACAGTGCTGACGGGATGCCGCGGCTGAGGAGCCTTCCGAGTTTCACTGTGGGACCACGTGCTTGCTCCAGACACGTTCCTGGTTTCACCTCACAACTCTGAAAAATGATTTTCTGAATTCTGTTTATTTCTTTGACATGAAAAATGATTTTCTTTCCAGCGATGCTCTTCCTCTGCTCCTAGGCCTTGTTCTCCTTCCATGTCGGCGCCATTTTCACAGTCCCACCGTGGCCTCTACCAGCTTCCTGCGGGCTGCGACAGCCCTGGGTCTTGGACGTCAGACACTACGTTAATATTTCCTTGCTGTTCACCAGGGGCAGACATAGCCCCAATGACTTTGAAGCTCTCCCAGCCTCCTTCTTCATCCTGAGAAAATCTTCCTCCAGCATTTTTTTTTCTTTTTTAAAGATTTTATTTATTTATTTGACAGAGAAAGATCACAAGTAGGCAGAGAGGCAGGCAGAGAGAGAGAGAGGCAGAGAGAGAGGAGGAAGCAGGCTCCCCGCCCAGCGGAGAGCCCAATGCGGGACTCAATCCCAGGACCCTGAGATCATGACCTGAGCCGAAGGCAGCGACTTAACCCAATGAGCCACCCAGGTGCCCCGTCCTCCTCCAGCTTTTAGCCGACGCTTTCTAGGCTTCTTCCCCCAGCGGCTGGGCACAGCTGCAGGTTCCACGATAGGACTGGCCGTGGCTAGGCCAGACCCCAGAGCCCATCCACCCCCAAGCCCCATAGCGAAGCACGGTTGGAGGGGATTTGATGCTTGGACTCCTCGCATGACTGGCCCACAGGACAAAACATGATGTGAACAAAGCTGAAACTACCTCACCCCAGAGAAATGGAAGTCCCACAACTATAAGACGGCTCTTAGAAGAACGGCAGCCAGGGAACCTGGGGGGCTCAGTCAGTTAAGCGTCTGTCTTCGCCTCAGGTCAGGGATTGAATCCTACGTAGGGCTTCCTGCTCAGCGGGGAGCCTGCTTTTCCCTCCCACTCTCCCTCTCTGTCTCTCTCAAATAAATAATAAAATTTAATTTAATTTAATTTAAAAATAAAGGCAGGCTGCCTTGAGGGGAAAATGATTATCGCCGCTTACTTCTTGGTATCACCGGCAGATGATGAACATTTACCCACCGGCTCACCTGTTGGTGGTTACAGACAATTACCCTGTTTTTGCAGAGACTGACGGGCATGAACACAAGTCCCTTCGAAGGAGCTCAGACAGAAGCTGTAGACAGCACTGCTTGTCAAGGCACAAGACCCCGTTTTCATCTGCTCTGAATTCATTTCTCTTAAAATAGCTGCTATCTTGGGGATCTAGCTAAACTGTTTCAATGTGCTTCTCACTATTTTTGTTATTCTTATCTGATCTCTTTAAATGTCCCTCCTTAAGAGTATGGATATATTTTGCTCGTAAGAATAATTATAATAATTTACATTTTTTGGTACCTGTATTATATAGAGAGGCCTTTTTTTTTTTTTTTTTTTAAAGAAAGAAATACTAGAAACTTTTATTGAGAGGTACCTGGGTGGCTCCGTTGTTAAGCCTCTGCCTTCAGCTCAAGTCATGATCCTAGGGTCCTGGGATCGAGCCCCGCATCAGGCTCCCTGCTGGGGGTGGGGTTGGAGCCTGCTTCTCCCTCTCCCCCTGCTGCTCCCCACCTTGTGCCTTCTCGCTCTCTCTCTCTCTCTGTCAAATAAATAAATAAAATCCGTTTTTAAAAATCTTGATATTGACCTTCAAATTCACCTATCCTTTATGTGAAAATGCGGGTTTAGTTACATGTTACGTGTCAAACAGATTTCTTATCTCTGTTGTTCACCTCAACCTCCCTTTTAGCTCAAAGCAACTTAAAAGCACTGGCCTGAGTCCTACCCTTCTCCTTGGACATGGATTTTAGGTCAGACAGATACAGTTCTGAACATTGTCTCTGACTATGGGATCTTAGGCAAGGTGTTAAACCTTTTAAAGCTACTGTGTCATCATGCGTCCACTAGAACTTTTCCCAACACATAGCTGGTACTCAGTAAATGTTCTCATCCCTTTCCCTTCTTTTCCATTGGTTTTCAAGTTCAGTCCTTAAAGCTTCTGGAATCTTGGCAACCACAGTTCTTGTAAGGAGCCAAGGGGCCAGTGCCAGCAGGACCTGAGGGACAGGCAGAGCAGGGAACTGTTACCATGACCCCTTCTGCTTATAGCAGAAATGACTGAAGTCCCCACGAGTCCTGCGCTCCATGTCCTTGGATGCACTTGACTGCGGCAGAGAGAGGAGCCCATCCTGACCTCAGCAAGTGGCCCCAGAAAGCGGTAGGCAGGGGAAGAAGGCTGTAGGCACCTCTCTGTGTTGGCTCATGGGTAGAAAACAATAGCTTTAGGCTAAATAATGCTTTCCATGAGGTTCTTCTCTAAGAACCTTAAGCGCCAGTCAACATTTAACAAATTATTTGAACTAACAACCTTGCTTATCTATCCACGGCGGTGACTGAATTGGGAGCACCTGGAATGGATACGCACGCAAGACATTATGGGTAAGTTCTGACAGCAGGAAGGATGGAGAAAAGTTTATCTTGACCCCAGAGAGTGTGGGAGAAGGAAGAGAATTTATTCCTGATGCAGTTCGATTCCTAAAGACAGTTTGATTGCCAGGATATCAGGAAGGTCACATTACCTATCCGGATTTCAGTTTTCTCTGGAAAATGAGGTTATACCAGGAGAGGACTTTTCTGTCTCTGCTGTCCGTAATTCCAAGTGTGTGCCCTTTTTAAAAGCTGACATAGTATCTCCTCGTTTCACGTGTCCATTATCCATTTGACTCAGGACTTTTTTTTCCTGGTTGAGGATGATTTGGGGGGTTAGGCAAACTCTCAGCAGCTGCGCCACCTCTGACTGTCCTACCTACCAAGGGCAGTCACATCCTTGCCCTATCCTTCATAAATGCCATGCTGGTTTGAAGTCCTGAGAACATTATCAATACCCAGGACTGTGTTGGGTCCTTTCATCAGCAAGCACACCATGTTTCCTTTACTACCATTGAAAGGGGTTCTTGAAAGTTCTTATCAAAGCAGCAGCTTGCTGAAAAACCGCTTCTTAACCCTTCTCGAATGGTGATGTCTGAAGTTTTCCTCCAAAGGGGACAGAACTGTAGAGTTTCAGAGCAGATAGAGTATGTAAATTTCAATGAGTTCTCAAACTTGAGCAGGCATCAGAATCACTAGGAGTCTCCAGCTTGCTGGGTCCCACCAGCAGTGTTCAGCTTAGCGTATCTAGGGAAGGGTCCAGAAGGTTTCATTTCCAATAAGTTCCCAGATGGTATTGACCCTGCCATTCACATGACCACATTTTGGGTCCCCTTAACTAGCCCAGCTCCCTTATTAACAGACAAGGAGACTATGGCTGGGAAAATTGAGCCCAAGAAAAATTAAAAGCCAAGTATTCTCATTCACTCCCCAGTGACTTTCAGTCAAAAACAACTTTTTTCTTTGGGCTGTAGGCCAATAGTTTTCAAGCTTTTAATAATAATAATAAAAAAAAATCCCTTAGGGCACAAGTATAAATACTCTAAGAACTGCTAGATCCTGACTCAATGTTTTTAGAACAGGGTTCTTCACCTGCTGCACATCGCCTTCAGAAACTCTGATGTCATTCATCCAGGTGTCAGGCTTCCCAAAAGCTCTGCAGATGATTCCACAGGTGGGAAATGGGAGAAGCCCTGGTCTGAAGGAAGGCCTGGGCATCACAGGTAATATGGGTACAGCTTCGGGCTGGTCCAGATATTGCAGGCAAATGCTTTCCTGGTCTTGCCTCCTGCTCTAGGAACCATCAAGGAGCAGCAGTGGTGCCAGTTTGCTGTTTGAGAGGCAAACAGTAGAAGTGGGGAGCATTGATGGAGAAGCTCGGACCAAAGAGAATGGAGGCCATCTGGTGGAGGGGGGGGTGTGATCTTTTTTTTTTTTTTTCCTTGTGTATGTCAACATTTATTTTTGATATATTTATTCTTTTTTATTGAAATACAATTGACATAGAGCATTATATTTAGTTTCAGGCATACAGCATAATTATTACATATATGTATATACGGTGAAACAATCCCCACAGTTCAGTCTAATAACCAACGGCAACCACAGAGTTAAAAATTTTCTTTCTTATGATGAGACCTTTTAAGATTAACCCTCTTAGCAACTTAGAAATACACAACACGTATCACTAACTATAGTCACTGTGTTGTACATTACAACCCCAGGACTTCTTTATTTTCTAACTATAGGTTTATACTTTTTTGACTACTGTGGATGTGTGATTTTATTTTATTTTTTTAAAGATTTTATTTATTTATTTGACAGATCACAAGTAGGCAGAGAGGCAGGCAGAGAGAGAGAGGAGGAAGCAGGCTCCCCGTTGAGCAGAGAGCCGGATGTGGGACTCGATCTCAGGACCCTGCGATCATGACCTGAGCCGAAGGCAGAGGCTTAACCCACTGAGCCACCCTGGTGCCCCTGATGTGTGATTTTAAATCTTTAAACTCCCTCATTCACCTTCCTTGGCCCCCTGTAGCTTCCTTTGGAAAACCAGAGTCAGAAGCTTACTGCCTGCTTCTGGTGCCCAGAATGAGAGAATGCTTTGGCTTTGACTTCTGAGGTGTCTCTTCTAGCTCCAAGACTCATTATGAGACCTGAGCAGTCGATGTCTTCTCCCTGAGTCCAACTGTAATTCTTTTGTAATATAGGAATATTAATATCTGCCATCTTTACCTTTGAAGAACTTCGTGAGAACCCAACTTAGCGCACTGTGGAAACTAGAAAGCACTATAAAAATGAGACCTATTATTGTATTAACCAGTGACACATACACGGGGGATTAAGGGAAAAGAAACATCTCTTGACTAAATCATATCCAGATATTCTCTTGGACCTTGTATCTCATTTGTCCTTGCTTCCAGGTGCATCTATTCAAATCTAAAACCCGGAACACCTGAGTGTACCATCCTGTGAGCATTTTAACAAGATACGTTTCTTCTCAGATAATGGGGAAACAGATCTTTTTAAAGATGCCTGAGAAGAACAACATCCGAATTTTAAGGAATAAAATCCCAACTAAAAATGCTAGAAGTCTTGTATTTCTTATAGCTTGAGAGGTGGATGAGGAACTTATGGGTTAGTAATGCTGTGTGTATATTTAATGCAGTATGGGTGTTTATAGGTTGGAATGACAAGAGGTCCTAGAAATGCTTAGATAAAATACTTTGTCCTATAGGGCACCTGGGTGGCTCTCCCTTTGGCTCAGGTCATGATCCCAGATCTTGGGATTGAGCCCTGCATCAGGCTCCCTGCTCAGCAGGAAGCCTGCTTCTCCTTTTCCCACTCCCCCTGCTTGTGTTCCCTCTCTCACTATTTCTTTCTCTGTCAAATAAATAAATAAAATCTTTAAGAAAATAAAATAATTTAAAAGACTTTCTCCTAGACAAGTTACCTTATCAGTGCCTTTTCAGTGTGATGAACTCTACATTGACAGCCTGTGTCTTCTGCATAAGAACCCATAAATTTATCACATAAATTCTTCCTGGGAGGAATTTTCCTAGGCAAATTTATCAATCATATGAAATACTGAAAAATCCAGTAGTAGCTAGGAGGCAAGGTTAAAACGGTTTCAGAAAGCGAGTGAAGAGTGCCCTCTGGTGGTATTAGGCAGTAACTGACATGCGTCAATGCTTGGTCTTCGATCGTCATTATTAAACTACAGTTCTACAGTTCCTTAAAGTCAGACTTTCATCCTAACCATTAGAAATTTTTACACTTCCAGTGATCCATTATGCAATGTACTACATTAGGACATGCTGTTTATACTATGTTGTGTTATGTTATGTAGGTTATCTTTTACATAGTGCTAGAGAAAATTTTAGTTAGACTGCTCCACTAAGAAATGATTTAGGGGGAAAAAAAAAAAAAAAGAAAGAAATGATTTAGGGGCACCTGGGTGGCTCAGTTGGTTAAGCAGCTGCCTTCGGCTCAGGTCATGATCCCAGCGTCCTGGGATCGAGTCCCATATCGGGCTCCTTGCTCCGCAGGGAGCCTGCTTCTCCGTCTCCCACACCCCCTGCTTGTATGTGTTCCTTCTCTTGTTGTGTCTCTCTGTGTCAAATAAATAAAAAAAAATCTTTTTTTAAAAAAAAAGTGTTTTTTAAAAAATGATTTTTAATTAAAAAGAAGCACTAGAGGTTGCTAATATAACACTTCCAAATGAGATCTCTTAAATAATTAGATCTTGGCCTGCAGCTTGTTATTGCTTGTTTCCTTATTTTGTTTTTGGGTGGGGCTGGGGTTTGCATTGGAACATTTAGCTATTGTGATGGGGTTCTAATGGAACACGTGGAATCTTTGGCAGGTTTGGGGACTAACCACCTAGGATAATCTAGTGTGATTCTAGAGGAGCACAGAATATTGGGTCAAATGTTAGTCCAGGGTCCCTTCCAACCGCTCTGTTCTATGTTAAATTTTCCCTAGCAATCTGATGCATCTCAGCAGTTTGGAAATGTTGTACAGTATTTATACACAAAAAGAAAATAATGACCTGGAAATAGAGCGGGCAGTGGCAAGCCTCCAGATGGCTTCAACAACAGCTCCTCTCACTTCAGCCCCTCCTTTGTATTTTCCAAATTTTCCACCTTAAGAAAGTTGGTCATGATGAGATTCTATTATTTTTTTATTTTTATTTTTTTAAGATTTTATTTATTTATTTGACAGAGATCACAAGTAGGCAGAGAGGCAGGCAGAGAGAGGGCAAGAAGCCGGCTCCCTGCCGAGCAGAGAGCCCAATGCGGAACTCGATCCCAGGACCCTGTGATCATGACCTGAGCAAAAGGCAGAGGTTTAACCCGCTGAGCCACCCAGGCACCCTTCTATTGTTGTTTAAAGGATTGTTTTGGGTGAGTGGCCAAAGCAACTTCAACCTAGGGCTAGCTAAACTAATATCTGGACCAGCCAATGAAAATTACTTGTACAGAATTAATTTCACAAAGAAAAAAGGAGAATTTGAAGAGCCAATGTAGAGATAACTGTAATGGCCTGAGTATGTGACATAATGATCTAAATGAAATAAGTGAGAAATAGAACTTGAAATATCTGACATGTGAGTAGTGAAGCCACACTTCTAGAAGAAAACATGGAAAAGCACCAAAGGACCACAAAACAATAATACATCTATTTGAACCAATTTAAATGTAAATACAGTTTGATTCTTAAGTTGTCTTTCCTTGCACTCTGACTTTGCCGTATTGCTGTTACGGTAACACACGAGTCCAGTATTCTTAACAAAAGAGCAAAACTAACCATGTTATTTGGGGTACATGCAAAACCCCCAAGGTTAGAGTTGGTACTTTAAAGAAATTAAAACTGGAGCAGGCAAATAGCTACAGATCCTAAGCAGCTGAGAAATTAAATAATGATGGGGCACCTGGGTGGCCCAGGGGGTTAAGCCTCTGCCTTCGGCTCAGGTCATTATCTCAGGCTCCTGAGATTGAGCCCCATCCGTCTCTCTGTTCAGCAGGGAGCCTGCTTCCTCCTCCTCTCTCTCTCTCTGCCTGCCTCTCTGCCTACTTGTGATCTTTGTCTGTCAAATAAATAAATAAAATCTTAAAAAAAAAAAGAGAGATTAAATAATGGAGGTCCTTGTCCTTCAGAAAACAGCTAGCATCTTCAAAACACTGATTAATTTTAGAAACAAAGTACACAAATGTATCCTAGATAGGAAACTTTTTAAAGTAGAAATTTTGTTTTATTTTTAGAGATTCTATTTGTTTTAGAGAGAGCGTGTGGACACACACACAAGTGGAGGGGGGCGGTGGGCAGAGGGAGAGGTAGAAGCAGACTCCCACTGAAAAGGGAGCCTGACTCAGAGCTGGATCCCAAGCCCCTGAGATCTGACAACATGAGCCAAAAGCTGACACTTAACTGACTAAGCCACCCAGGTGACCTGACATTTTTTTTAAGAAACATGCAGTCTCAGAAGTATTAACCATTTTCCAGATACCTAAAACCACTTCAGAAGGAGTGTGTGTGTGTGTGTGTGTGTGTGTGCGTGTGTGCGCGCGCGCGCGCGTGCGCACGCGCGCATGCGCACACTGGGGGGGAAGGGGATTATAAAAGGTAACATATGCTGATTTCTAAATTGAGGATGACAGAAATAATTTGAGCAGCGGTAAAAGCTTTTCTTTTAAGTTTCAGTTGTTTCTAGAAAGTAAAGCAGACAAGAGAACCCTATAGTTTTTTGAGAGGAAAAAAATCAATTTCATGAAAATAATGAGAAAACTGGAGCAGAATCTATCACAAAATGATAGATTGTAACATAAGCAATTTTTTTTTATTTAGTAGCCTACCAAGCAAAGCTTCATAGAAAGGTTCTTACAAAAAGCTATGTAAGAGGTGGAAATGGGAGTAGGTTGTACAAATGTAGCATTTTGTGTACACATAAGGAAAGCCTAGGGTTCTGGGGCTTTCTATTATTCTGCTGTTCTTTATTACAAAAAAGGAAAAGAAATATTAATTGTGGAAATATCCTGGATTCCCCCTATTCAGTTGTCAGTCTCCTACCTATGGTTTAAGCACTGTAACTTTGTTCTTTTCCCCAGTGTAACTCCCTGGAGAGGACAAATGCAGTGAGCCAGGCTTCTCCAAATCAGCACTTGGGTGCGCCACCATAAAATGCTTGTGTATTTCTAAACATTATAAATGCTCAGATCACCTGAAGCCACCGCTTCTCAATGATGCTCTAGGGAGCTTGTGCCCACCCCCTTCAAATGGCTACTTCAAGTCCTCCAAAATGGCAACCCCCCCCCCAGCACTGGAGGATGAGGAAAGCACCATTCACTCTGTTAGCATCCAGCCAAAGGCTGGACTAAGGTGAGACCAGAGAGGTGCTCAGGGCAAGGTACCACCCTGAACATGGACACTTCTTTACATTTTATACCATAGCCACCTCTTGCCTCCTAGTTGTGGCCCTGATCTCCTCAGCTGCAGTTTTCTGCTGAGTCTTTTCAGTCAGTGACTTGAAAGGAATCTGTAGAACGATTTCAGGGAATACCTTCTTTGCGACCCCTCTTCCCTGGGATTGGTCTCTCAGTTTTCTGTTGTTTTGGCAGTCCTGAATTTGTTTCCTCAGCTCAGGAAGAATGCCACTTCCCTTTGGGGTTTTATCATTCTGTGGTGTCTTCAGGGAACCGGAAAGTGCCCTTAGGGGGAAAGCTGGGGGTAAGTGGGTGCTCACCTCCTATGCTTTTTTTTTTTTTTAAAGATTTTATTTATTTATTTGACAGAGATGACAAGTAGGCAGAGAGGCAGGGTCGGGGGTGGGGAAGCAGGCTTCCCGCTGAGCAGAGAGCAAGATGTGGGGCTTGATCCCAGGACCCTAAGATCATGACCTGAGCTGAAGGCAGAGGCTTTAACCCACTGAGCCATCCAGGCGCCCCCCCCCTTTTTATTAACATATAATGTATTATTTGCCCCAGGGGTGCAAGTCTGTGAATCATCAGGCGTACACACTTCTCAGCACTCACCATATCACATACCCTCCTCAATATCCATCACGCAGCCACTCTATCCCTACCACCCCCGCCCTCCAGCCACCCTCAGTTTGTTTCACGAGATTAAGAGTCTCTTATGATTTGTCTCCATCCGATCCCATCTTGTTCCATATTTTCCCTCCCTACCCACCATGACCCTCCACCTTGCCTCTCAAATTCCTCCTATCAGAGAGATCATATGATAATTGTCTTTCTCTGATTAACTTATTTCGCTTAGCATAATACCCTCTAGTTCCATCCACATCATTGCAAAAGGCAAGATTTCATTTCTTTTGATGGCTGCATAGTATTCCATTGTATATACCACATCTTCTTTATCCACTCATCTGTTGATGGACATCATGCCCTTTCCATAGTTTGACTATTGTGGACATTGCTGCTATAAACATTCAGATGCACGTGCCCCTTCGGATTACTACATTTGTATCTTTAGAGTAAACCCAGTAGTGTGATTGCTGGGTCATAGGGTAACTCTATTTTCAACTTTTTGAGGAAACTCCATACTGTTTTCCAGAGTGGCTGCAACAGCTTGCATTCTTACCAACAGTGTAGGAGGGTTCCCCTTTCTCCGCATCCTTGCCAACATCTGTCATTTCCTGACTTGTTAATTTTAGCCATTCTGACTGGTGTGAGGTGGTATCTCATTGTGGTTTTGATTTGTATTTCCCTGATGCCAAGTGATATTGAACACTTTTTCATATGTCTTTTGGCCATCTGGATGTCTTCTTTGCAGAAATGTCTGCTCATGTCATCTGCCCATTTCTTGATTGGATTACATGTTCTTTGGGTGTTGAGTTTGGTAAGTTCTTTATAGATTTTGGATAATAGCCCTTTATCTGATATGTCATTTGCAAATATCTTCTCCTATTCTGTCACATGTGTTTTGGTTTTTTGACTTTCCTTTGCTGCGGAGATTTTTGATCTTGATGGAGTCCCAATAGTTCATTTTTGCCTTTGCTTCCCTTGCCTTTGGTGATGTTTCTAGGAAGAAGTTGCTGTGGCTGAGATCAAATAGGTTGCTGCCTCTGCTCTCAAGGATTTTGATGGATTCCTGTCTCACACTGAGGTCTTTCATCCATTTTGAGTCTGTGTGTGGTGTAAGGAAATGGTCCAGTTTCATTCTTCTGCACGTGGCTGTCCAATTTTCCCAACACCATTTATTGAAGAGGCTTTTTCCATTGGATATTCTTTCCTGCTTAGTCAAAGTTTAGTTGACCATAGAATTGAGGGTCTATTTCTGGGCTCTCTACTCTGTTGCATTGATCTATGTGTCTGTTTTTGTGCCAGTACCAAACTATCTTGATGATGACAGCTTTGTAATACAGCTTGAAGTCTGGAATCGTGATGTTGCCAGCTATGGTTTTCTTTTTCAACATACCTTGGGCTATTTGGGGTCTTTTCTGGTTCCATATAAATTTTAGGATTATTTGTTCCATTTCTTTGAAAAAAGTTGATGGTATTTTGACAGGAATTGCATTAAATGTGTAGATTGCTCTGGATAGCAAAGACATTTTCACAATATTTGTTCTTCCAATCCATGACCATGGAAGGTTTTTCCATTTCTTTGTGTCTTCCTCAATTTCTTTCAGGAGTTTTCTGAGTACAGATTCTTTGTCTCTGGTTAGATTTATTCCTAGGTATCTTATGGTTTTAGGTGCAGTTATAAATGGGATCGACTCCTTAATTTCTTTCTTCTGTCTTGCTGTTGGTGTATAGAAATGTAACTGATTTCTGTGCATTGATTTTTGTATCTTGACACTTTACTGAATTCCTGTATGAGTTCTAGCAGTTTTGGAGTGGTGTCTTTTGAGTTTTCTACATAAAGTATCATATCATCTGCAAAGAGTGAGAGTTTAACTTCTTCTTTACCAATTTGAATGTCTGTTATTTCTTTTTGTTGTCTAATTGTTGAAGCTAGGACTTCTAGTGCTATGTTGAATAGCAGTGGTGTCCTATGTTTCTTTCTTTTGAATTTGGTGGCCTCTCAAATGTCTGGCTACATTGGTTGACCTCCAATCCATTCATAAAGTTTTTTCATAATTTATACCATCAAATTCATCTCTTTACTGGTTGACTGAACATGAACTACTTAGTCTTGACTCCAGTTTTTTGTTGATGCTGTTTCTTCTGTCTCAGAGTCTCTTCCTTCTCCAACCAAACCAAACCCAAACCTCCCCCTCCACCTCAATCTTATTTCTTCAAACCACATATGCAATTATCAAAAACTTGTTTCTGAAGAATTTTTCTTGATAAGACATGTTTAATGATGTTAATGGGAAAGTGTAAAAGTTTCCAATCCTATTCAATAAAACCTAATTTTATTTTAAAAAATTCAATAAAACCTCATTTTATTTTAAAAAATTTAAATTAATATTTATTTCCCATAAATATTAATTTATGGGAAATAAATTAGAAGAGAGTTAAGGAAAAATATTAATGGTTATTTCTAGATAATGGGATTATATATTTTTCAAAATGTTTCTCATATTTGAAATTGATGAAATATGTCATTGGTTATTTCCAGGTGATGAGATGATGTACTATCTTTTCTTTCAAGGCTCTCCATATTCTTTATAACAAAATACAATGCTACTTATATAACAAAGATACTCTTTTAAATAACGATTATCAATGAAACATTTATGCACTTACTGTCTCACGAGCATGAGATCTTCACATCCTAAAATCGTCTCCACACAAGATGAAATACCTCTACTGAATTAGACATTAAAAAAGGGTTAAGATGGTAAATTATGTGTTTTTTACCATAATAAAAAAGAAAAAGCAGCAGGAGTCATGGTACCACACACACACACACACACACAAACACACACACTTACACACCCAAAGGAAAAGGAAAAGGAAAAGTGAATCATCCAGGTGTAGAGCAGAAATGAAAATGAGTTTAATTGTCAGACTGGTCAATTTATAGAACACAACAGTTTTATCAAATTGTTTTTATAGTATGCCAATACTATATACATAGTTTGATAAATCTACATTCACATTTTAGATATTTGGTACTGGTATAATCTGGCTTTGATTGTCCTTTTTGAATACTTTAAAACTACTAGGAAAATATTGTAGGAAAATTTTAAAATGGTTTTTCCAAAAGGGTTGAACATTTTTGTGTTTGGGGCACTTTTCATGACCACATGAAGTATGTGTCTTGACTCCCACGCTTGCATACTCCGTTAGCTAACCCAGGATGATTCCTGATGAGGACAGGACTCACCTTTCCTCATTAAGATTTAGATTGAATGTATTCACCATCTGTATTGTCGTAAGTTCTACATTTCTAATCACTGATATCTGAGGGTAAGTTAAAACTTATGTTCAGAGAGGTGTAGATACTGCCTAAATGGCCTTTTATCCATTCTTTTCTTTAAACAATCATACAAATCATGAAAAATCTCAAAAACTCATCATAAATGCCAACGTTATATGTTTTATTTTTTAATCAAGTAATTTTTAAACCTCAAAATATCCATAATTGACAGAATAAGACATTAGGCATGAAATGAGAATATAAAATCCACGATCTGCAGAAAGGCAAACAGTACTCCAGTCCCTCAAGATGACTGTACATGAGTGAAATGCCATTCCGAACATCTACTCCTTTTTTGTCCTTTAAAAACATATAGTTCAAGTGTTTTTTTATTTTCACTTGTAAACAACATGAGCCAAAATGGACAATGAGGTAATCTAATTACTACACAGGATAATTTAAAAAACACTAGATAAAACACCATATTAAAGACATATAGAAATCAGTGTTCACTTTGGTCTCTAGTATGGTTAGAGTTGTTAATACCAAAAAGCAACACACACTAATTAAAGCCAGCTTGGTGGTGGGTGCCAGTGGTTGATAGATACTAAGTAATTCAAGAGGTAGTCAACACCATCATTTTCAAGCTGGTAACACTCATAGGTGTTAAGCCACAGATGTATTAAATATTGTAACAGTTTGTCACAGTACAGTACTTTACCATAACTTTGCAGCTTTGTTCCAAATATAAAATTTAAGAACGATTCATAGGTCAACCTCTCACGCTAACTGAACAACTATGACACAGATCACACAACCACCACATCTTAAAGAGGCTGCTGACAGCTATGTAAGACAGAACTTGAGGCTTTTCACGATTTGTTCTTTTCTAAAACAAATAAATCTCATTAAGACATCTAGAAAATTAAAGTCAGTGCAGCTGCACTTGTACACACTTTCCCAAATTTTATAACCGAAGGGGAAATACACATATATATTTTACGATAAACATTTCTTAGAGAAAACAGATAAATTAATTTAAATTAACTTTAAGACTTAATGAGATTTCCCATGTCCTGTATAATTCATCTTACAGTGAATGTTACAAAGTCTATTAACACTTATGGGCTTCTATTCACAAACTAAATACAACTAGCAGTAACTTGGGGCCACACTGGTGCAAAATAAAACTGGGCCAGAATATCTTAAAATATTGGCATTAAAACATCCTATGTTTATAGATGGATCGATGTTAATACCGTGATGTTTCTTGATCTTTTTCCCTACATTGCACACCAAACTTCCAAGTTATAAGCAGGTAAAAATCTTTTAAAATGTTTTAGTTGTAAAAATACATCCAAAGTCTTCGAGTAAATACTAGAAATGCAAGTATAAAAAGGTTTCTACTATAATCTGCCATGTATTGATGAATAGCTCCCAGGGCTAAGAGTCGGGCAGAGCATCTTTCTTAGGAATTACACTTGTGTTGACATGGGGTTGAGATCAAGGAGCAACTAGTTCACACACCTCCTGCCCATCCCATTAGTAACCTCCGTAAACTGATGCTTCACACAGACCCTTCTCCTCCGTAGCTAGAAATGGCATTGCACATTTACTCTATGTTCACTCCTTGGCAAGCCAGTGCTAGTTCGTTATGTGCCTAGGGCAATAATGCTGAACTATGCTTGGCCTCAGGGCAGCACGAACACACAAATGGAGATTGGCATCCTTTATACTTTTGCCCAGCATGAATACACTCATACACCAACTTCTTCTTCTGCTACCCCTTCCTGCCCTTCACCTCTGGGCAGAGCAGCTATTTCCAAGATTGCCTCTGTGTTTTGTTTTGCTTAAGTGGAAGGGTGCCCATAAGTCTTTAAATTAAATACCTGATAACTTTAAAGAAATGGTTGGAGACTTTGCTAACTAAATGAGATGTGTCCTCATTCACAAGTGTTTGTTAGAAACATAGAGTTGTGAATTGCTATCTACAATACAGATTAAAAGGTTCTGTACCAGAGGATTATCAGCCCCTGTACGGCTGGAGCAGCACAAAGGTGAGCTATGCATCAACTATGAGGTAGCCTTTTGCTGTAAACAGAATATTTCACCCATGTAAATTGACATGTGCTCACATCAGTGATATTCACATATGCAAGAAGCTTGGGAATTTTGCTTTAGCATACTTTTCACAGGAAATAAAAATAGGAAAACAGATATCTGATATTTGGAAACTGTGATCAAACTCAGAGGTAGTTATGACTAACATCAGTTCATAATACTTATACAAAGGTCTAAGTTATTTGGTTTGTTTTGAGTAAGCAGGACTGTAGACTATTCTGAAAAGAAACAACAACATTATATGGTATGTTCCCTGAGCAAAGTTCTTTGTCCTGAGTATGTTATGTAATAGTGATAGTATTTTTATATAAAAAATAAACCCCAGCTTTTAATAATAAGATAGGTTTGGTATGTGCTCTTGGTTCAGTCTGGTAAGATGCTTAAAATGATTTTAAATTGCACCCATAAGGTCCAGTTATAAAATGCTTTTCTTTCTTTCTTTTTTTAACCAAGATCTTAGCTCTGAACTTTTTATATGTAAACAGGGAATGTCCAATTCTCAAGTCCATAACTTCCTATGTCTATAAGGTCAAGGAACTTTGGTTTGAATTTTCAAAGTGACTTATTATGTTTTGCATTTTTACCATTAAACCTGCTTATTTTGCCTGCTAAAAATTAAGCAATGCCACTTTGATTTGTCTACATAATTTAAATAAGCTTACAATCCTCACATAAGGCAAGGAAGTACTTCTCTATAGCTATTTATCACATTCAATATCGTCAAAGGTAAGCTTTGCATCACAGCACGTGGATATTCCAGAATACACCGTGGAGAGTCTCACAAACACTGTCCCAGAATTCAAGCTGATAGGTAAAGGGCTGGCGGCCCAGCCGGAGGCATTTGCTCCTGATGGGGCCTTGCTCAAACCGCAGGAACTGCCTAAGACCCTCAGGGCAGGACAAGTTGGGGAAGGAGCAGAAGCTGCTCGGCAGAATGGATCTCATTTGACTCATGCTCTTGTCTTCTTCTGATTATCTGAGCTTACACCAACAGGCTCACACACAATGTTGTCTATTGCCAATGTTAAGCATTATAACTAATCGGTACCTTCTTGGAGATGTTTCAGAAATTTACCCATAACATCTAGAACCAGGAGGACACCAACATTTTTTTAATTTTTTTAAATGACTGAAACCTAAAGGGACCAATATGAGGACTGGTCCCAGGCCAGCTGACTCACATAATTGAGGACCAACCTGAGAAGCGTCTCTATCTCCATTACTGAATGTCCACCCTGAATGCACCGTTTCGGTTACTTCAGCATGAGTAATGAAGGGAACCTCTGTCAAATTCATTTTAATGTACGAAATTCTTGTCGCTTCTGGTGGGAGAGGCCCAGCCCCTCGGCCCCAGGCCCATCACTCCAGCTGCCTGCCACCAAATGCTGCACTTTTCAATATCCTTCCCAGGGCAAACGTATTGGGCAATTATGAACACCCACTTAAATGTTCATTCTCAACCCCGGTATTTTATTCTCACCTGTGCTGTTTTGTTTTAGAAACAAGTCAGATAACTCTCTTGGGGGAGGGGGGGTAATAAAAAACAGCCACCAAAAAAAAAAAAAAAATTACACCAATGACTGGAGCTTTCCTCCAAAGTCTTCAGTAGTAAACAAGGAGACCCCTGCTCGAAGTGGTGGTTTGGACTGACTTCGTCAAGGGAAGCTGCTGTTGCCACAACCCCTTCAAAACTTCACAACACATAAAAGATTATAATGAGCTGGCATCAAAATACCACTGAAAACAATCAAGTCACTACGTTACTACATTGCCCTCCCCCTTCATTTTTCTGAATAGGCGTCTAACTCACAATCAAAATGCTTGAATTAAAAACATGGAAATATCGGCACGGAAATTACACATTCATTGTCTTTTCTGGAGCTCTGTATCCCAGATTCCAAAAAGCTTATGGCAGTCAGAGGCATGTGGAGTTAAGGTACTGCCTTCAAAGGGGGTGCGGGTAGGGAGAAAATTCTCTATAGATAACAAGAAAAAGAGGCAATCCCAAACTTGGGAAAACTGATGACGTAAAACCTTTAGTACCATATGATTGGCAGCTCTGAGATCTGAAGTAGCCTTTGGTTCACACAAAAGGTAACAGTCATGTTTTTATTTTAATGTAATATAAAGGGAGTGGTATTTCAAGAAAAAAAAAAAAAAACCTCCAGGGGTTAGCTTTGAAACCATCTAAAATGCTTCCTACGGGTTTTCGATTCTCGGGGCTGTCCAATTCCGTGAGGGAGGGTGTGTGCTTCTATCTAGAGACGCACATACATAAAGACAAATCTGCTTTATATACGTGTCCACATTCCTGTATCGATGCCTCCTACACACACACACACACACACACACACACTCAGGCTCTCTCCCTCTCATACATGCACATACAGATATACATAGTATTTCATTCTCTGAATAACATAAAACATGACACCCTGCTCAAATGTAATTTGCTTAGAGTGATTTGTCTGTTTAAAAAAATTCACAGTTCCTCAACAGTAGTTAAAAATCCCAAGTCAGCTGCTGCTGTGAAATACTGCTCCCCTGTACTTGCATGAGGTAGACTTCCCAACCGGGGAAAGAAAATGATACACTTAGGAAGAAGCACTATGTCTTTTTCCTTTTTTGAACAGAAGGCCCCTTTTTGCTTGGTTCTTCCGGCGCTGCAGAGGACTTCGCCGAGGAAGCTTCTTGAGAGGACCTGCCCGGCCATTCTGAGATCTCGAACCTGGCCTCCTGAGGAAACGGCGGGGACGTGCAGCCGTGCCCTCCCCCCAGCTCTCGAGGAAAAGTCGAAGTGCATGGCTGTGCTTCTGCTTCCTGTCTTCCCTGAGAACTGGCGGGCGGCTGCGCCACAGTCTTGTGTGGGCAGTTGGCCACCATGTGTGCGATGCTCTGACAGTAATGGCACTTCTTTGGCTGAGGAGGTAGACTACATTCCTTAGCATGATGATCAAGGCCACCACAGTTGTAGCATCTGCAACAAGAACAGCGGAAACGTCTCAGCAGCGGGGAGCAAGTGTCATAAAATGTGTTACAGATTAAAAAAAAAAAAAAAACTGTCGATGAGGTCAGCCTGTTTTAATGTGCCTTCTTAATAAGTATGTAATGCTATTTAAGTATGTAATGCTGTTTTTAAAAAGGATTTTATTTATTTATCAGAAAGACAGAGAGAGAGAGAGAGAGAGAGAGACACTGCACAAGCAGGGGGAGCAGCAGGCAGAGGGAGAAGCAGGCTTCCCACCGAGCAAGGAGCCCAGTGTGGGACCCATCCCAGGACTCTGGGACCATGACCCAAACAGAAGGCAGACGCTTAACCCACTGAGCCACCCAGGCGTCCCTGAAATGCTGTGTGCTTCCAAGACCATCTCACCAAAATGCTCTCACGAAGTTATAAAGCTATTTGTGCTAAACGCAACAGTCCATGAAAAACGAGTACTAAAACATGAAACACTAGTCACTTCCGTAGAGAAATGACTTTTTTTAAAGACTTGACAGGTTCTTTTAAGAGAACAGTGTAGTCCACTAGAGGGCAGCCAATGTTCAACAAAAAACCACCAGCTCGCTTTAAAAAGAAGCCCTTTAAAAAAACAAAGCTGTTGTGACATAGAAATACACACTGGGAATGCACTCCGCAATTGAGAAAATTATAGACCAAATTAAATTTCATTTTTTTAACAGTTCTTTGCGTGTTAACTATGTTGACTGTGGAAACCAGATGAACTGAAAGAATTTTATCAAGGGAAATTTGATATATAAGAAGTCAGATGTCTATGGTGAGTGATATCTGGAAAATTACCAAGTAATTTGAATCAGAGGAAGCTATAAAAGCTAAATTCTGGGAAGAATTTATTTTCTTTTCCCTCTGTAAGAAATTAGTTTTCCTTTCAGGTAACTTCTTTTCAATTGAAATAAACCTAAATCTACCCTTAATTAGTATTTCAATGCAGACTGGGGGCATGGCTTTGTGTGAGATGTCTGAAAATCTGACTTTGTTTCTAAAAGCTGAACAAGTAAATTATTTGGGAGATATATTTGCTCAAATTTAGTTAGATTTTCTTTGAAAATTTTACATTCAAAACAAGCGGAGAAAATAATATTGTATACTTACAAAGGTTTTTAATCTACTTGTTGACTATAGAATGTGCTTGTTTTGTCTCCAAATGAAATTTTTTAAGAGTTTTCTGTTTTAAATTTATTTCCAAATACATTTAAAATAATTCTTCGTATTAAGAATCTGTAATTCTTAATACGAAGCACAGACAAAATAATAACAAAAATTAATTGTAATTATGTATGTATGTGTGAGAGAGAGGGAGAGAACAGCAAGTTTAACAACATATACTACCATATATTTCAAAGACAAATGACTAAACTACTAACCAACCGAGCAGTATATGTAGGACAATTAGTATTCTGTTTTCTGGGTCAACGTATGAAGAGTATTTTGTTGTTATGTGTTTTGTTTAGTTTTTACCAGGCAGAAATTAGGGTACCTATGGCCTATTTCTTCAGTTACCAATATTACCTTACAGATATTAGAATAACAGATTCACAACATGGGCTTTTGTTCTTTGTAATGATTAACAAATATTTATTCCAAGGAAAAGGAATGCATCATATTTTTTAAAATTTAAGGGAAGAACTGAAAATCCACTTTTTCTGATTATTTATTATACAATTATATACCTTAATAAAATAATATTACAATCCAGATTCAACACTGTTTCAGCCATGTGTTCTAAGAGATCGTGCAAAATTCAAGAATAAAAATTACCAATGAAGGGTTGAAATTCGGGTCCCCCAAATAACACCCTCAAAAATGGCATCTTTGAAAAATATAACCATATTACTTCTCAATAATGTTTTCCCACACAGTTTTCCTCTACCATGGATTAAGTGAATTCTTAAATTAAATTTGCACATCTACAAAATGTCTCCTTTTGAATTTAATTCACTTCCTTAAGGATAACATCCACTCAGGAGCTCATTGTTGAAGAGGAGAAAATAGGTTAAAGCCTTCAGTAATAGAACAGGCTCTCCTGCGGACACATCAATTTCATCCATCACTGTGGTGTGTGCAGCGTTACCCAATGCAGGGATCCGTTCTGCCTACTCAATTTACCAAGGGCCTCATGTCAGGATTCCACTTTTACAAATGGGGCCTTCCATCGTATTCTGTATGTGCATTTACCATTACATTTGGGTTTAAAACATCATTTTAAAGGATACTGTATAATGTTTTGTTTCCTTGCATCTTGATCTACTCCATTCATTCACTTTCCTAGCTTCTCAGATATGTGTTATCATGAGGCCAGACTGTCTTCCACACTGAAAAGATTTGCATTCAGTGGATATGTGCTCAGTCTTAAAAGCAGAGGAGTGGTATTTATTCCCCTCTTCTATTTAATCATTCAGCGTCAATCACACTTACTAAGAGTGCAGATCACACCCCATTATGAAGCCCTGTCCTTCTCCAAGGACTGATACCAAAATGGAAATGTTCAGCTACCTTTCAGCCAACAAATGATACCACACCACACACCCCGTACAAGCTCTACGTGGTACTTGTTTCAGTGTCCACACCTCTCCCAATCAGCTGGCTTTTGTTAATTTGAATGAATCTTAACATCTGATGTGAGCATAAAAATGGCATGTGTGCCCTTGTATAGTTACATGCTTAAGAAATATAAGGACCCAGACTCACAAGCAAAAGACTACACATGAAAAAAACCATAATCATACTTCATTATACATTCCTATACCCAACAATAAAAAGTAAAATCATACATAGCATTTTATAAAACGATGAACCAATAGCACAAAGGATATTTTACCTATTGAACATAAAGTAAAATAAAAATGTTTAGATTAGTCTCAGAACTTAATCAAGTTCTTTGTAAAATTATAAATACTTTAATTCTAATGAGTTAGCACATTCTACAGATATTACTTCTTATTTAAGATGCTTTTGAAGATGGAAAATAACAATAAAAATGGAGCCTATTTTTTTAAAAATTATCAAAATAAGATGAACATTTTTAAATGAAACAATGCCAACAATAGATATAGTAGGATAGAAGCATCCAAAATAGCAAAATAAATAAAAGCAAATATTTAGGGCTTGAGAACTATATAATTATGTTATGAAATAAGTAATTAGGGGTCTTAGAGGTCTTAACAAACTAAGCCCAAACAATGACATTACTTAATAAGTTAATCAAACATATGCAAAGTTCTGAGGATTCCAAAACAAAAATGAAAATTCTCATCCTGAAATCAGAATTCAGATCTGCTATGACCCTTTGAAAAATTCTCATTTTTGAGGTCCAAGCTGCAGAACAACTAATTTATGTTTTCAAATGATAATAGTAACAAGGATTAGAACTGAGCTCAATTGAAAACCACTAGGTTAGAAAACGGATGTTAATTTTTTAAATGACACCTCAATGATTTAGATGAAATAATTAATCAATTGTATGTTCTGCCTGGATCTCAAAAGTGATAATAACTTGGGGAGAGGGATGATACTTCATGGAGAGCCAGCTTTCCCTATCTAAAAGTGTAATGGGAATAGCAGAAGATAGGCACTTCTAAGTATTTGGAAGTGTTAACTTTGTAAGCATTTATATGGAAAATTAAATCTACATTCTGGGGGGCTTGAAGGGGCATTAAGGACAAAGATACAGAGATCTGGAAGCGTCTCAAGAACAAACAAATACTGAGACAACAGTGAGTCCAGTAGTATCGAGGAGAGAAAATGGAAAAGAGGACATAAAAATCCATGGAAAAGAAAGATGTGAAAAACAATCCATAAAGTTTCCAAGCGGGAGGACAGAAAAGTCACAGATTGGAAAGAATTCCGGAAACCAATTTGGAGAAAGAATAACTGACTCTTGGAAGAGATTGTTTATCAATCTTGATACAGTCCAACTAAAATCCAGAAATGATACTAACGACATTCATGACTACAGTTTTTTCATTTTATTTTTAAAGATTTATTTATTTTAGAGCGAGGGTGTGAGAGAGGGCGAGTGGGGAGAGGGACCGCGGAAGGAGGAGAGAATCCTTAAGCAGACTCCCTGATGAATGCAGAGCCCCAAGGGGGCCCGATCTTATGACCCTCGGATCATGACCTGAGCCAAAACCAGGAATCGGATGCTTAACCGACGGAGCCACCCAGGCCCTCCAGTGTAGTTTTGGATTTTAATATGACTGACACTTGTTATCTAATTCAATTGTCTGCCAATCAACCCAGCCACCTGGGAGTGTGAGATGCCAGTGTGGGAGTGGGAGGAGGTGGATGGCAGAAATGCTATCAAAGAACCTAAGAGAGCTAAAGAAAAGGAACAGATCCAGAGAAGCTTTTGATGGAAGCAATTTGCCCACCCCGTACCTCCTGAGGGTCACAGATTCTTCCAGAAGGCCCCATTTCCTTTTGATAGTGTCCATACATTCTAAATTTACACCTGGGTATAGTTTATTCACTTCACAGGATCTGCCCCCACATACCAAGAGGAGAGTTAGAAAACTTGGATAAATCCAGAGTTGGAAAAGCCTTTCAATAATGCACACATTTTCAGATCTCTATCAAAGCAACCTATTCTTTACATGAATCTGTTCCTTGTATCTCATTCTTCTTATATCATCTCTTGAAACTGTAAGCCAACTCAGCAATAAACATTTTAGTAAGATTAATTTTTATATATTTTTCTTAAGTACGGTGGTAAAAACATTGAGTTTTTAAAAATACTGGCTAGTGGTGATTTATGACTTAAAAAGTTGGGGCACCTGGAGGGCTTAGTCATTAAGTGTCTGCCTTTGGCTCAGGTCATGATCCCAGGGTCCTGGGACTGAGTCTGGCCAGGGTTCCCTGCTCAGTGGGAAGCCTGCTTCTCCCTCTCTGACTTCCTATGCTTGTGTTCCCTCTTGTGCTGCGTCTCTCTCTGTCAAATAAATATATAAAATATTTTTTAAAAAAAGTTTCTTATGGAACAAATACATATTTAACACCAAAAAAAAGTATGTGTATCTGTATGAAGCCAGTATCCCCCTAAATTACCTTAACTCATGTGAAAAATAAAATGAGTTATAGAGTAGGGCTGAACATATTGTTAGCAGAATTAAAATAATAATAGAAATAATAAGAAGTTGGGACGCCTGGGTGGCTCAGTTGGTTGAGCAGCTGCCTTCCGCTCAGGTCATGATCCCAGCGTCCTGGGATCGAGTCCCACATCGGGCTCCTTGCTCGGCAGGGAGTCTGCTTCTCCCTCTGCGTCTGCCTGTGTTCACTCTCTCTCCCTCTCTCTCTCTCTGACAAATAAATAAAATCTTACAAAAAAAAAGAAATAATAAGAAGTTTAATTTATTAAAAGCTTACTATGTTCCAGACACTGTATAGAAGGTTTCTAATGTGTTATATAATTTACTTTTCCCCACCAAACCCTATATAGTAGGTACTATAACATCTCCTTTGTGTTGATGAAACAACTAAAACTTGAGTTTACAAAGAAGGAAATTTTAATTGAAAATAATTTCCCCTGCATTTTCTTTAAAGATTTTTTTTTTTTTTTGGACAGTAGGCAGAGAGGCAAGCAGAGAGAGGGGGAAGCAGGCTTCCTGCTGAGCAGAGAGCCCAATGCGGGATCATGACCTTGAGCCTAAGGCAGAGGCTTTAACCCACTGGCCATCCAAGCACCCTTTCCTTGAATTTTCATTATATGAAAAATTATACCTAACAATAGATGTAAATTTTATTACATGTAAGTCTAAAAAATAGAGTCTTAAATTTAAAACAGCAACACACACATACAGATTTGCAACAGATTATTTCCCAAGATGTGGCTCACTGCTGAGGAGGAGATGAGTGTCTCTCATTGAATGATCCCATCTATGCCATGAAGGTTGGGACTAATCTAGTACAGAGTTTTCAATGCCAATGCCCAGTTTTATTTCTATTCCTCTTGTACCATAGGTGGAAAATTTTTGTCTAAAAATTAGTAAATAATTTTCCCATTTTCCTTAATCATATATGTTTAAGTCTGTAAGTCAGAACTGCAGGATGACATGTTATAATCAGAGCTATCAAACTAGCTCAATAAAATGCCAGTCAAAATAAAGAACTGACATTTTAGTTAGCCCATGAAGACATATTATGATGTGAATGATTTATTTAGGCCTTGAAATAAATACTACAATGAGATTCTACTGGTTGGAGTGAATGTAAATTGAGATGCCATGTTTTCCAGGGCGATTTGACAGTATATTTAAAAATATTATATGGCACATATATTTTAAAAATAAAATAAAATAAGTATTATATAGTACATATATTTTAAAAATAAAATAAGTATTATATAGTACATATATTTTAAAAATAAAAATATGGTACATACTCTCCCACCCAACAACACCAACTCCAAAAATCTGCCTGTAGAGATACACTATTACATTAGAAATAGTGTTGCCCGTATCAGTAAAAAATAGAAAAATCGAATGACAATAGTAATACTAACAATAATAATAAATGCTTGTGATCAAAATTGGATGATCTGCTCCAGAACCAACGTTCTTCACCACTGAGCTACAAATGTGTGGAAATGAGAGCCCACGTATATCAAGAAACGCTGCAGATATTGAAAGAAATGAAGTAAAAGAACAGTTTTTTAGATCTGTATGTATCCAAATGAAAAGATCTCCAAAATAAATTAAGTAAAAAAGGCAAACCACAGGATAACACATATAGTATAATACTAACTTATGTTTCAAAAACTGTATATGCCTCTAGGTAATAGTACGCATTTTTTCAAATGCATGAAAAACCCCTGGCAGGATAAGCGGTAAACTCAAAGGGGTTACATCTGAGGGGAAGAGAGGTATAACGTGAAGGAGGACTTTCATGTTTACTCTCTAATTTTTGTAGAGTTTCCTTTTTATTTATTTTTTATTATTTATGTCTTTATTTTTATTTTTAGAGAGAGAAAGGGAGTATGCGTGGTGGCGAGGGACAGAAGGAGAGGGATAAGGAGAATCTTAAGTAGGCTCCATGCCCAGTGGGAAGCCTGACACGGGGCTCGATCTCACAACCCTGACATCATGCCCTGTGCCCATACCAAGAATCTGACGCTTCACTGACTGAGCCACCCAGGCATCCTGAGTTTCTTTTTTAAATAACAGGTAAGAATTTATATGTTGTTCGTGTAATTAGAAAAAGAGCAATTCAATAGCTCCACCTCCATTTTGAAATTCAACCATTATTACTGTTTGTCACTGGATGGTGAACTTGTAGACCAGCAGTTCTAGAAACATCTTGAAAGCTTTTAAAAAATACTTATACCGAGATGCTACTCCACACCAATTAAATTAAAATTTAGAAGATGGAGGCCCACGTCTGAATACTTTTTGAAAACTTCCCCAGTGGTAGTGAGCAGCTTCTTAGCACTGACAACCGTACAAGGAGGTCACTCATAATCCCAACCATTATGGAATGTGGTTCAAAAAAGAATTTCAAATCTGGTGATTCACAGACCTGTACCCCTGGGGATAAAAATATATGTTTATAAAAAATAAAAAATTAAAAAAAAAAAAAAGAATTTCAACTGTTTCAACAGATCACGGATGCCTCAGAAAGGAGGAAGGAAGGAAAGGAAGAAAGAAAAAAGTGTGTATGTATTTTATTTCCTTACTGGGAATGAAAAATGATTCCCTAAAATCTCCAGTTGTGGGAACACAAAAGCCCATCACCTTTTACCATCACTGATCCCTGCTAATTGTGGAAGTAAACCAGTGCAAAGAACTACTGTGTTTAGCTTTAGATGTAGTTTCTCTGCTTCTGAGACCATTATTCAATTCTGAATTCATCAGCCAAGGACGGATTCAATGTGTAAGAACCCATGTCATCAAATAGGTGATAATTTACAGCTCTTCATCAATTGCTACTTTCTCTTAACTTTACCATCATTACCAATTAACATTTATTGATTTCCTATAATAACTCAAGTCTCTATCTTCTGTTGCTTGCATCTAAAATAATTCTCAAAAGCATATAAATTTAGTATAGATAAGACTCCTGCAAACATTTCTATGACCAAGTTTTGTTGGCTATTACATAAAATTACTTCCTTATGAATATAAATATAAAACCAAGATCTTTGCTTTTTATAAAAATCTATTAGCCATGGCATTTTTAAAAGCTCAAATATTTAAACTTCATTTCACCTGAAAGAGTGCATGGATAAAGTAACTACTGCTCACTCTGTCTTCCTCAGAGAAAGGGAAAGTACAGAATAGATGGTTGAAAGAAAACTGGCTTAGTTAGACTATCTTCAGGGTAGGTTTTCAATATAGTTTTTTAAAAAGCAAAATTCAGTTAGTATAATTGCCATTCAGTTCTTTCTGGTGCAAAATTAATGGCAGATGTCTGGATGGCTCTGTATTGTCTAGTTCTAGTCAGAGTAAGGGTCAGTCTGTTGTGGCAATGAACTAATGTGAATTCTAAACTTGAAAACTGCTGGTAGTGTAGGGGCACCTGGCTGGCTCAGTCGGAAGAGCATGTGACTCTTGATCTAGGGGTTGTAGGTTGGAGTCCTAAGTTGCGTGTAGAGATTACTACAAAAAATAAGTAAACTTAAAAAAAAATTGTTGGCAGTGCAAATAAACACTCTAGGTCTCCTCCAAACTTTAGTGTTCAGACCATTTAACTAAACTGATCTGGGGTATGCACTGAGTTCAGAGGGTATTTTTTACTTACCAACTATTGTTCTATCCTCTTTCATCATCTGGTTCTATGATGGGAAGTTGTCTACATACCTTGTATCAGTGAATTCAAATGCTTCTAATACCCATGTAATCATTGTCATAAATTGAAAGGAAAAACAAAAAAAGCACTTAAGATATCTACTATGTGCAGGGAGAAAATTATCTGAAAAATAATGTTAAAAAGAAAATCCATACTAAAGGATCCAATTTTCCAGAATGAAAAGGAGATCAATTTCCCAGGGCAACCGATTAATTTAAAAAAAAAAAATCAACATAAGAAATATTTTATTTATATTTCAGAGCACTAGGGGTAAGATTATAAAAATTTTTCAGAAAATTGTATCAACAGTAATGAACATTCAATGATATTTAGATGTCTTACAACTAAGACTGGAAACAAGAAGAAAATTTTAAAATGCCCTTAGCATTTTGGAGAAAATTATTTCCAACATAGTAAAAAATATAAGTACAACTTGGCAGTAGACAGTAATGGAATGTATGTAAATAGAGAGCTGAATGGTAAGACTTATGTATTTACATATTTTATGTTCCTTAATGTCTTCTGACTGCTTTCCGAACCATCTTATGTTTATTAGTTTTGGGACAGTCTCTCTGATAAATGCCATGGCCTGTCATCTGTATCATAATGCCAGCCAAAAATGCACCAAAGTATCTTGAAAACCAGCTAAAATATTGTAATAGTTCTATTTGCAAACCTTTCATCATCTTATGATAACAAAACGGGAAGATGGAAAATGTGGGGGGGCAGGCATGTGACGAACGGCAGTGCTGGGTTTCCAGCAAAGCAGGGATGAAACACATAGCGGTTTTAAGAGAAGAGGACACGGAAGGAGAGAGAAATCACTGAAGAAACAGGGACAAAGGGAGCCTTTCTCATGGAAGGGCACTTCAATCAGGTATAATTATAAGCCAGACATTTTGGTATTTCATTCCACTATGGGTAGAAGTACCTGGTAGATCTTGTGGCGATCCCACGGAACAATAATCATTTGTTCAGAGTCTGCTACTTTGTACCATAGCTTAAGAAAGAGCATAATAATGAATTCTAGGTCAGAAGCTAAATCTGTATTTCAGATAAAAACGTTATCTCCCTTGTAGGTAACAAACAACATTCCAGCCAGGTAATCAGTTCTGTCTAACGGCAAAGTTGAAAAAACAAGGAGAAAGATGTACTTAAACACAGATAACTCAATGCTTTCCAATGTCTTGGAAGAAAAACCAGTTTGTTATGAAATTGGACCCAATCTCACAGGCAGTGGACATTCTGCCAGCATGGCTTTTATGATCCAACACAACTAAGGAGGAGTGTCCAGCTCAAGTCATCTATCTCTCTCTCTCATACATGTGTATACACACACACACACACACACACACACACAAGCATGCGCCACAAGCTGTCCTACAGTAGTAGTGTGTAGCCATCCAAACTGTGTATTTAAATGTATCCTTGTTGGAACCAAGTTCAGTTGATCTACCATATTTGTCACAGTGGCTTTTAGGTAGAGAGTATTTTTAGGTTACTGCTGGTATCAAATATAAAGGAAAGGAAAGACAGTCAATATTTAACTAGAAATGGTTAAAACTAGGTGTCTGCTTAAATGGGAGAATCAGATTATAATATGCAACCTGAAAATGGTTCAATTATCTATTTTAGCAGTCTTGCTGAAAATTTTAAACCCCCAGGGCTAACTGCGTTTCCCTAGACCATTTCACATCACCAGTGACATAGGGACGACTTTGGCTGTAGGTTAAGCCTTGGTACAGGCGGAAGAAATGCAATTCCACTACTGCTTTCGGGTCAACTTTGATAAATTTTTTTTTCTCTTGGTCATCACATGATTTCTTTCTTTTGCAATGTAAACCAGCCCTATTTTTATGTTATTTTACAAGTCATTCTAAAGTGATAGCTCTCTCTTTAGATATATGTTGACTTTTTTTTTAATCTATTAAAGCACAAGCAATTTTAAAAGAGTAGTTTCATCATGACTACTTGATGTGTGAAACAATTTGTTATCTAGAGAAATGGACGTAAACGTCAAAACAATATGTGAAAGAATTTAAATACATTATAAAAAACACCTTAGGTTTATAAACAAAGACTATAGAATAAAATTGACTGGCTCATATCTTATCACACCATGCTGTTAAAACACAGAAGGAAGAGAAGGCATGAGGAATTTCAAAAGAAAGAAAGATGTACAGAGTCAAGAATCAATTTTGCTGGTATGATTGATGCCCTGCACAGGAGAAGGTTAGATTATAGTTCTAGATATATGCTGGTTGTTTGCAAGCTGGAGGCAACAAGAGGGCTAGATTAGAAGATTTTAGCCAAGTGAGCTATTATTTAGCCAAATGGGTTATTGAAAGCGTTGATATTACTATGACTAAGTTACTTTTGGTGCAAGTCAATATTGGTAGTATTTGAGTTTCTATGAAGATAGACGGTTTAAACACCTTCCAGTTGTTGTATTACTAAATTAACACTGAATTTCCGCTATGTTACTGAATTAGTAAGAACTATGTATAAACTTTCCATTTTGACAATGTTTATATGGGTAGCATTAAACCTATTTATAGAGGGCCTGTTGTTCTAGAGTATGTTGCTTAGTACGATCTACCCAAAATGTATCCTCAGGATGAATCGTGTGCAGGAGGCCAAAGAAGACTGTGCTAAACCTTCCCCATTTCTAGGGCTATTCAGGAATCTGGAGTTAAAACTATTCTGCTGAAATCACCAATGAGAGGCTTCTAATGATCAGTAAGTTTGGTCTCCCGTTCTAGCATCAGCTAGTGCTGAGGAAAATGATAAACTACAGATAAGAAGTACATGACCTCTGTCCACTCCTCCTCTAGCCCAGCTGGTCTTTCTGTGACTATTTGTTGTCTTTTGCCAAGAATCAGCAGTTCTTAAATTGTTCACCACGTAGGTAGGTAGGTGAAAACCGAATGAAGAAAAATTGTGACTATGTCTAGATAACCTCCCTAAATGGTGATATCAAGTCCTTTCTTTATAAGACTGATCTTGAAAATTAAAGCTTAAGGTAAAGTCATGGATGGCATTCTTGGCTTCATGGCTACTTCTTTTTTTCCTTCCTTACTGGCTGCAGCTGCCCTTCCTGTTATCCAGCTGTTTACATGAATAAAAGCTTGGGGGTTTAGCTGCTAAGGCATCCCTGGCAGATCTTTTCTCTGGTCACGGATCCCTTAAGGAGTCTTGTTTTTTCCCTATTTGAACATTTTAAGGCTGTGACCCCGTGAACACATGGCCATGGTTGTAAAAGAAATGGCTATCAAGCCAAGGATGGAGGTTAAAAACTGAAGGTAGGCATGAGAAGGGCAGACAGGTCCACCTCAGAGCCAGGATTGTTTACACATGTTCCAGTACTCGTAAGTGCTAAGAATAGGGCTAGATTCTGCACATTAACAGATTTGTTTGTGCATACTCTATAAGCCAAGACAAGCTCCTGAGTATCTGAGCAAAGGAATTTTCACCTCCTCTGGTCATACTCTGAATTTGGCTGATAAGTTTGTGTGAAGAATTTAGTTTATTCCTTTAGTGAGACAAAAGAAACAAAGTGACTGAATGATTTTTTGATGTTTTCCTAACAAAAAATAATATTGAAAAGAATGGCAGATATAATGAAAGGCAGTAAATTTGGCTAATACTTAATCTTTTTACTTTAAAAATGTACAGATTTCAGAAAAATAAATATTTTAAAATATGGTAGCTGCAAATGGAAAAGTGCTATTTATTTATCACACTGAATGTGAAGTTCTCTTTAGATGGTCTATTTTTATAACTTAATTGAATATAACACATTTATAGGGGGAAAGCTGTACTTCAGTGGGAAACTGCATTGTCTAGATCTAGAGCTCACACTTATGGATTAACTGATTCTGATTTAAGAGAGTAATTTTCCAGCTCTTTAAATCGCCAATAACTGATAGCAATGCAAAGCTGTTCTTGACCATACAGAGGCAAATTCTGTCCTGTCAGGTTCCAGTGACTTTTCCCATCCTGAAAGAAGCATGTTTTTCATTCATTGGATATTGATTTCAATATTCCTGATCTAAAAATCTGTCTGTTCTTTGGACTGTCCTTTGTACAGGTTATTCCAGTTGTTTTCCTCATTTCATTGGATTAAATAAAATCTTTAACATTTGCTCATTTTGTATCTGTATCAGAGTCAAGATGTTACCATTTTTTTAAATTATCCTTTAATTCTCACACAGTAAATATTTAACCACAGAAGCCACTGGTTAAGATGCAAAGTTCATTATGATATCGTTAGGATCTTACTCTTTAAGCATGTAGAATCTAGAATAAAGTAAATGCACAACTAACTTTAATCCTCAGGGTTACTGAACCCGTACTAGTTTCTACGTTTATTCTCAGTGATCTTATTTTTTTTATACCTTGAAATATTTTGCTCTTTCATAATCCTGGGAATTACTTCCAACTTCACTGAAAAGGAGGTTAAAATAACACAAAAATTTTAATTTTTCTAAAGAAGACATGTAAATGGCCAACAGATACCTGAAAAGGTGCTCAACATTGCTAATTATCAGGGAAATACAAATCAAAACCACCATGAGACATCACCTCACTCCTCTTAGAATGGCTATACCAAAAAGACAAGGGATAGCAAGTATCAGCAAAGATGTGGAAAAAAGGAAATCCTTGTGCACTGCTGGTAGGATTGTAAAGGGTACAGCCACTGTACAAAATAGTATGAAGGCTTCTCAAAAAATTAAAAATAGAAATACCATATGATCTGGGCATATATCCAACTGAAATAAAATCACTATCTCAAAGAGATATCTGCCCCCACCCCCATGTTCACTGAAATATTATGCACAATAGCCAAGACTAGGAATGACCTAAAAGTCCACTGATGAATGAACGGATAAAGAAAATGTGGTATACATACACATAAGGGAATATTATTCAGCCATAAAAATGGAAATCCTGCCATTTGTGACTACATGGATGGATCTTGAAGGCATTACGCTGAGAAATTAGTCAGATGTAGAAAGACAAATATTATATCATTTTACATGTGTGGAATCTAAAAAAAAAAAAAAAAGTCAAAGTCACAGAAGCAGAGAGTGGAAAAGTGATTCCTGGGTTTGGGGAGGAAGAAGTGGGAAGGGGTTGGTAAAAGTATACAAATTTTCACCTGTAAGATGAATAAGGTCTGAGGATCTCAGGTATAAATAACATGGTAACTACAGCTGATAACATCGTATTGTATAACTGACACTTCCTTAGAGAGTAGAACTTAAGTCTTCTGCCAAAAAGAAAAGAAAGAAAGATAAATATGTGAGGTGATGAATGTGTTAGTTAACTAGTTGACTAGAGTGTGGAATCTTTTCACAGCATATACATATACCATGTTATCACAAGTACATTGTATTTTACAATTTCATCTGTCAATTAGACTGCAATAGAGCTGAGGTGGAGGAGAAAGAATATTTCCCATACAACCTATGTGACACCTTAATAGCTTTTTCTCTTGTCTCATATTTTACAGAATTTTCCCCTCAGCTTTCCGACTTTTCGACTCACTATGATGGAAAACACTGAAACAAAGGTCAGGAATCTTTGGCCCTTCTTTTTAGTTCTAATACTAACTTTCCATCTCACTTGTAAGACGGTGCTAGGACTTGAATTCTCTCAATTCTCTCCCATGATCTTGGTATCACCGTACCCTTGTAATCAACTCAGACTGGTTTTATAACTTTCTCCAAGAAATATCTGCCAGCCCAGTAGTGGGCAAAGCAATGGGAGGCAGAAGAGACCCAAATTTATCTAGCGATGCTGTTGGCAAAGTGGATGTTGGGAAAAGACAGGAGGGTCAGGAGGACTTAATTCATTCATAAAAAGCCTTATTGAAATGAACACTCCAAACCGAGAGGCAGGCAACTGAGACCAGAAGAACTCAGATGATGAGAAAAAGGGAAAGAGGATTTGCGATACCTACCCTCAACAGCTCAATTTCTTCTACTTTCATAACATTAGTATAAGTAACATTACATGTTCATTTGGAATCAAGATTATCTAAAGCATCTCTCAACTGCTTCATGCAATCCTGGAATCCAAAATTGTTGGCACAAAACTTAAATCAGCTTAACTGATTCTGCACTGCCTCCACAATATTCTATTAATTATACAATCAAATAATTTTCTGATAACTGGGAAATAACCATTTTGAACATAAGGTTTTCACTGAAAAAAAATGTTAATAATGTAATCATCTAGAGGAGTGACTAAATAGTGAAATAAACCATCACATTCCATCATCCCTCAGCTTCATTATTGCATTGCCCAAACTCAGGAGACAGAATTTCCGTAGTCTTTTTCTTTTCAACCTTTTATTAAACAACATTGAGAATTCAGAATTTTTCGTTTCCTGTCCATAATGGCAAAGAGAAGAAAATTGACAGAAGATGTTTTGCAATTGTTAGACAAGTAAGAACACAAATATAAAAAGAATAGACAGCAGTACTCCAGGCTAATGATGATGGTAAAACTACATATAAGCTAAACCTCAGATTATGAGCCATTATACCAGATAATATCCTAAATATATTTTCTCTAATTGAAAAACAGATGAGTGGACAATAGGTTTCTATGAACAACAATGAAATCTGTTATCCAGTTAGTCATCCTACAGGGAGGACGCTGTCATCATGCAGTATTTTTTTGACCAGAAATTTTTGTGAAAAAGACACGTATTCTTTCACCTTTTATCAAGTTTGTACTAAGAAATTTACTTGCTATGGTTCATAAGTGGGCAACTGCTGACGGCATTATTGAAAGGAGGGAAAGAGCACAGAAATCAAAAGGTTCACTGAACTGATCATTCTAATCAATAGTATGAAGGTATTTTACTATTACAGACTGAAGAAATTGACCATCCTATCTTCGACAAAACTATGAGCCATGAAACTTTTCAAAGCACTGAATTTTGTGGATAAAAGTGTAAGAACCAGGATGCCTGGTGGCTCAGATGGTTGAGTGTCTGCTTTCGGCTCAGGTCATGATCTTGGGGTCCTGGGATCAAGTCCTGCATCAGGTTCTCGGCTCCTTCGGGGGCCTGCTTCTCCCTCTGCCTCTGCCTCTCATGAATAAATAAATAAAATCTTTTTTTAAAAAGTATAAGAACCAGAGGTAATAACAAAGCTGGACTCTCTTAGAAATATATTTAAAATCTGGAGCAAGATTTGTAAGATGAGTATGTTCCAGGCCATCCATGAGCAATTATTCGCATATAAAGGATAATGCCCATTTTGGATACATATATCTTCCCACCGGAAAAATATGAAATAAAGTTTTTTTGGTTACATTTAAATTCTCATTAATTTCCAATATAGCTATTTTTCACATCCCTTTATTTTTTATCTGTAAATTATTTGTAAAATGACTTTCAAAATGTGTTCCAGAAAGAGTTCCTTGGACTCAAATGGCAAATAGTAATGATTGCTCTTCCTCACATACAGCTGGCTAATAACATACAGAATTTGATAAATGGTGTAAAATAAAGTGCTGTACCTTTTCAAGAGAAGACATAATCACAGTCATTGGGAACAGGAATGGTTTTGTAAAGGAGTTGGTCTGGTTACAACAAGCTAGGTAAAATTTATTAAAAATTATTGAGGTTTGGGGCACCTGGGTGGCTCAGTTGGTTAGTGTCTGACTTTTGATTTCAGCTCAGGTCATGATCTCAGGGTTGTGAGTTCAAGTCCTGTGTTGGTCTCTGCACTCAACAGGGAGTCTGTTTAAGATTCTCTCTCTTCCTCGGCCTCTGCTCCTCCCTCCCCTACACTCACTCTTTCTTGCTCTCTCTCAAATAAATAAATAAATCTTTAAAAAAAATAAATGAGGTTTACATAGACTGAAGGAAAATATGCTAGAATATATGGCACGAATGGCACGAATACAAAACTAGAGGATATGTTTAGGAAAGCGAGTTGGGTAGCCTGGAAAATAAAATGGAAAACCAAGATTACAGAACAGAATTTTAGATATATTTTATAATTTACTATTTTTAAAACCTTTCCCCTTAGAGTTGAAAGAACTGAGTTTTGAAGTTGATAGATAACATTGCTCATAACCACAAACCCAGTAATGGAGAGCCCAAGATTTCAGCCTACAGCTCCAATGATCCATGAAAATCATTTAATCTCTCTGGGTTTCCTCATCCATAAGTAATTTTCATCATCCAGGAATCCTTTTTTAAAAATGATAATAACTCCCACTTACTTCTTGTGGTTGCTGCTAGTCTTGAATGAGATAAATATTTAAAGATGCTTTGCAAACTACAGAGTTCTATATAAATAGTAGTTACGATCTCTTTCCCTTATCTTGGATATTATATTCCCAAAACACTTTCACCCTAGTTGTAATAAGATAATTAATGGTAGAAGAGCTGAAGTTCTCATGAATGAGGGGAGGCAGGCAGAAGAGCAAAAATAAGTAACAGGAAAAGCTTAAAGTATTTTTTTGCTTGGTATTCTGCATATTTATTTATGCTCTATAATTAATCTGCATTTAAGATTCCTTATGTCACTGTGATTTCCTTTACCATCTCCTCCTCTTATATACTGGGAAATTCACTTACTTTGTTGCAGATGTCACACAGTTAGTGTAGATAGGTCACTGTTAAAATGTTCACTATTTTTCTGGTTTATATTTTGTAGTCCCTAAAAATCAAATCTCAGAATAACTCTGTTTATTTAATAAACTGTATCAGAAGACTTTGTAGATAAAGAAAATTATAAAGATGTTAATCTGTGTATCATACAGTTTAGGTATGGGGAATTTGCTCATTATTCTTATATTCTATAATCTTTTCTTTCATCTGGCCTTCAGGATACTTTATTGGATTTTTCACTACCCTTTTTTCCATTATTTTCCTACCTTGTGCTTTGTGCCTTTCTGGATTCACCAAGATCTACACTTGTCTATCATCTCTCCTTCAAAAAACTGATCCATTTCCCTTAACAAATTACTTTCTTTATGCTGATCACTCACAAATTATTCCCACCTTGATGTCTTCCTGTAATCTCCAACTCAACTCATCTCTTTGAGGTCATTTGACCCCTAGTTTCCAGATCTCTTCCAATATTGGTTGATTTTCCTATAAATTCCATCATTCATCACTATATTCACACTGCTTATTGTGAAGTTACTTGGTTGACTCAAAGAAAAGGAAAAGATATTAAAATATTCACTGCCATTTGTCTTTCATTTTATTTATTTATTTTTTAATTTTATTTATTTATTTGACAGGCAGAGATCACAAGTAGGCAGAGAGGCAGGCAGAGAGAGAGGAAGGGAAGCAGGCTCCCTGCTGAGCAGAGAGCCTGATGCGGGGCTCGATCCCAGGACCCTTGGATGATGGCCCGAGCCGAAAGCAGAGGCTTTAACCCACTGAGCCACCCAGCTGCCCCTCATTTGTCTTTTAAAAGCAAAATGGAAACATAAAGCTCTCTTAAACCTATGAACTCTCTTAAACCTATGAATAATTTCCTTAACTTCTTGTCCATTTGGGGACTGAGCCCCCATCTCCTATCTTTGCACCATGTCAAAGATCAATCGTGCTAACTCATACTTCAGGTACATCTGTTAGCCCATTTGGCCCACTCAGTCACCAACGAGTGGTGACTGGTTACCTTGGTTAATTTAAATGAAACAAACAAAAATTTATAAAAATCAGTCACCCTGTATTACTTTTTAAAAATAGTGTAACAGAAGAATAAAAACTGTGAAAAGGAAAACTATTATAAGCTGTTGGAACCTGAGGGTGAAAAGAAGAGTATTTAGTACCAAAAGGGCAGGATCATTAAAATCAGAGAGGTGTTAAGTGGCCAATGTCAAAAAGACATAAAAGCATGAATTCCCACCTAACATACTTTTTGTTCTGAATATTATGGTCATGGACTCTAGTCAATATTACAGAGTAACAAAGACTCACTGAGCTGTCATGTAACCCTATGGCAGAAGCCACACCTCCTGGGCAAAAAACTACCAAACTCAGGTCAATTTCCCTTTATCTAGTCATCTTTTGACAAGTCCTCTTGACTTTCTGACTTAGTTTGAGTAGTCACTATTTAAGGAGTTTTCAAAGAAGTAGTAATGGCAAAAGTTAACTATATGCTGATGTGCATCTCTGGAGATACCAGACAGAAGCTTGAAGTCACAGATTTGGGAGAATATCACGGAAAGGACAGACAGTCTTAAAGCCATGGGATGAAGGTCAAGCAGCAAAGTGTGAAGAGTGAGAAGAGGACTCCAGACAAAGACATTCTTCTATTTAATAATGTTCAAGTGTTAAAACCAGTTAGACATCTAAGAAGGAAAAGTCAGAGAAGTAGTAGGAAGGCACAAGAAAAGAGACATTTTCCTCGTTAAAAAACAAGATGCAGTTTTGGGGCGCCTGAGTGGCTCAGTTGGTTAAGTGACTGCCTTCGGCTCAGGTCATGATCCTGGAGTCCCGGGATTGAGTCCCAAATTGGGCTTCTTGTTCTCTTCTCCCTCTGACATTCCCCCTTTTGTGCTCTGTCTCTCTCTCTCATTCTCTCCCTCTCAAATAAATAAATAAAATCTTTAAAAAAAAAGAAAAAAAAAGATGCAGTTTTGTATTGGAGAAACTGGCTGAAAGTGTTAAAAAAAATGAAGTATTAAAATAGGTTGATAGACTTAGCAAGCCGGAGAGAAAGAAGCCTCAGGTAGAACATAGTGTGAATACGAACGAATTACGGAACTGTAACTGAACTGCAGTGTCAGTATTAAACTTAACTTCCTCGGGCACCTGGGTTGCTCAGTTGATTGGGCGACCGCCTTTGGCTCAGGTCATGGTCCTGGAGTCCTGGGATCAAGTCCCGCATCAGGCTCCCAGCTCCATGGGGAGTCTGCTTCTCCCTCTGACCTCCCCTCTTATGCTCTCCCTCACTCTGTCTCTGTCTCAAAATAAATTAATTAAATCTAAAAATAAATAAATAAATAAATAAAATATTAAACTTAACTTCCTCAAAGTCCAACATGCATATCTTAGGAAAAATAGGTCTTCTGAGGGGATTCACTTCCTCAGAAAGCCCTTTCCAAAGCCGTACATTACATATTCTTTTAAAAATGACCAGAGTCCAATAGAAAAACATTCAAAAGACACAAACAGGAAATTCACAAATATAGAAAGAATAACAACAAATAGTCTTAAGTACACTCACCCAAACAAAAAACTTTTAAAAATCAGTGATACAACGAACCATGAGAGGCTGTGGACTCTGCAGAACAATCTGAGGGTTTTGGAGGGGTGGGGACTAGGAGGTTGGGTGAGCCTGGTGGTGGGTATTATGGAAGGCACATATTGCATGGAGCACTGGGTGTGGTGCATAAACAATGAATTCTGGAACACTGAAAAGAAATTTTAAAAACTGAAAAATTTTTTTAAAAACCAATGATACAAAAAAATGAATGATACACTTTTCAAAGTAGCATATAAAAATATTCTGACCATATCATCAAAAACAACTAAAAATACTTGATAAAATATTTTTAAAACATCTTTTTAAATGCATTACTGATCAGGCAAGAAAATAAGGAATGCTTAGAAGTAAAAAAATGAAGTGAAAGCAGGAAACTAGGGCAGTAAGTGGAGCATTGAAACAGACTCTCACCCTGGAGGCATCACAGAACACTGCCAACCTAAGCTTTGACCTTGTAAGGGCGGGGGGGCAAGGGGGGGGTCAGAGGGAGCAGAGGGGTCAGGAAACAAAGTCCAGGACCTGCCTGGAAGCTGGGAGTCTTATTGGAGATCCTGTCCCACAGAGCTGGAACCCCCCCCCCCAAAAACTCCCCTCACAGTGTAAAGATAAAAGATAAACTTGCCCAGAAGAAGGGGATGGCATGGAAGCTTGTCTACACAGAACACAACATTGGGAGGAACGTCAGGGGAGGAAGTTCTCCCCTGAGAATTGGTAACTATAACCCAGACTGTGTATGGTGTTACAGCTCAAGAGGGCATATGGCATACACTGAGAATTCATTATAAAATGGTTCCCGGTTGGTTCAGTGCCTCCAGGCACACGAGGAAGCAAACACAAAAAGTCTCTGGAAAAAATGTACCTTTCAAGCCAGGAGTGAAGAAATTCATTTAGATAAAAGTCCAAGAAATATCACTGGTTAAAAAAAAATCATAAAAGACAAAAGAAAACAGGGCACCATGAACTAAAGACAGTAGAATCAGACCTGAAGACTTTTATTGGGTTGATCAGATTCAAGCTGTAAAATAAGTAAGTTTTGATATGTTTAAAGTAATGGTTCTTAATATTATCAGGCCAATGTCTACCTTTTTTTTTTTTTAAGACTTTATTTATTTGAGAGAGAGAGAGACAGAGAGTGAGAGAGAACACGAGACAGGAGAAGGTCAGAAGGAGCAGACTCCCCACAGAGCTGGAAGCCTAATGCGGGACTCGGTCCCGGAACTCCGGGATCATGAACCAAGCTGACGGCAGTTGCTTAACCAACTGAGCCACCCAGGCACCCTAATATCTACCTTTTATAGTAACTATTTTTAATGCCCTTATTCCTATCCTGAAAGAAATGTAAAATAATATATAGACACATATCATGCATACATGCATATAATTCTTATTCCTTAACTATAATATATAGAAGAAAAAAGTAATTTATCATAAAAGAATACCTACTTAATAAAATATGCAGAAACCAAACTATGTTAGAAGACAGTACACTTGTCTATGTAAATAAATTTGGATTTAAGAAAAGCCATTCCATACAAGTACAGGAAAATAAAAAAGAAGAGTCACAGCGAAATACTAGAATAAAAATTAGTGTGAGTACCCCAATATACAATAAGAAAAAGGAAAATGGGGTGCCTGGGTGGCTCAGTTGGTTAACGATCCAACTCTTGATTTCAGCTCAGGTTCTGATCTTAAGGTCGTGAGATCAAGCCCCATGTCAGGATCCATGCTGGGAATGGAGCTTGCTTAAGATTCTCTCTTCTTCTCCCTTTGCCCAGCACCCACCCCCTACCCGCACCCTTAAAAAAAAAGAAAAGGAAAGTCATCTTAATTAAAGAAGCATAATATTTCAAAATAAATTAAAAAAACACTCAACACATAAAAAATAGAAAATAAAATATTCTTCAAATGAGCTACACCTCACTTATACATGTAGTGCCTAATTAATTCCTCATGCTATAACATGGTAGATGATAATGATGAAGTACAGGAAAGAAATTTCTACCGCATGCTGACACATACATCCAGTATTGAGCATACCAGAAAGACCCTGGCGGCCGTATCTTTTAATGGGAGATAAGACTGGAAAACGGCGGATGGACTGGAAAACAAAATATAATATAAGATATTCTAAAACAATTGTTTCTGGAAACAGTATCACAGTAAGGCTGAAAAAACAACTTACAACTGCAAATAAATAATTTCTACATATAATTTTTCAATATAGATGTTTCATCTCTGTTATTAAAAAATAGGAATATGTAGACTATGTAGGGACCACACCCTAGAGGAGGGGCTGCACCCTAAACCAAACCACATTTACACTAACCTAGAATAAAAACAAGGCTGGGAGAATAAAAATTTACTAGTAATTCAGCTGCCTGCCAGAACAACACTCAAGAAAGAAGATAAAGACCCGGACTCCCTAGAACTTATCCGCCACAACATTCTGCATACAGTGAAAAAAAATTAGTAACATGTAAAGAAACAGGAAAAACCAACCCCCATTCAAGAAAAAAAGTAGTCAATAGAAAAGATAGTTTTTCTTACTGCATATTGGTATACTCCCACTAATTTTTATTCTAGTATTTCTCTTTAGCTCTTTTTTAAAAATTTTCCTGTACTTGTATGGAAGGGCCTCTCTTAAATCCAAATTTATTTACTATAGACAAGTACATTCTCCTCCAGCATGGTTTGGTTTCTGCATATTTTATTAAATAGGTATTCTTTTACTATAAATTACTTACACTCACACATGTTATCATAGCTCAAAACAGCTATGATAAATACATTCAACTCTATGAAGGAGAAGGATATGATAAATGAAAAAGTGGGGGATTTTGGCAGAAAAACTAAAAACTATAAAAAATAAGCCAACTGGAAATTCTAGAACAGAAAGCCATATCTAAAATGAAAAAGTCACTGATTAGGTATCAGCATCATAGAAACTGCAGAAAAAGTCTGTAAATTTAAAGACTGATTAAAAAGGAAATAATACAGATGGATTACAGAGACCATAAGGGACTGAAAAATATGAACAAAGCTTCTCTGACCTGTGGGGGTGATAAGAAATGGTATATTATAAATGTAATTAGAGTCTCAGAAAGAGAAGAGACCTACCATGGGGTTAAAAAAAAAAAAAAAACCACACCATGGAATAGAGAAATTAATGACATTTAATGTCTTTGCAGAAATAACGGAGGCCGGGTGATAAATGAGCACTCGAAACATGTTTGTAGCACATGAAACATCATTAACCAAGAAGAAAGGAGAAACCGAAGAATAGAAGGGGGAAATGAGAAAAACAGAAAACAAACAGCTTGTATCTAAATATATCAATAATTAACTACAAGCAGACTCAATTCTCAAAATAAAAAGTAGAGATTGTCAGGTTTGATTTTTTTTAAAAAAGGATCTGAATGCCTGGGTGGCTCAGTCAGTTAAGCATCTGCCTTCTGCTCAGGTCAGGATCTCAGAGTCTAGGGATCAAGCCCTAAATTGGGAATCTCTGCTCAGCAGGGAGCCTGCATCTCCCTCTGCCTCTCACCCAGCTGATGCTCATTCTCTCCCTTCACCTCTTTTTCTCAAATAAATAAATAAAATCCTTTTAAAAAAGATCTAATTATATCCTGACTATTGGAGATACACTATATAGAGAGTCACAGATATGTTGGAATTAAAAGGAAACATAAAGTACTCCATGCACACAATAATCACAAAAATGTTGGTATAGCTATATTAGTACCAGACAAAAGATACTTCAAGATGAGATATATTACAGGAGAAGAAATGGGAAATTTTGTAAACACAAAATGTCAATCCATCAGGAAGTATAATAATCCCACTGTGAATGCAACTAATCTGTTAGCAACAGAGTTTCAAAACAGGAAGCAAATACTGTCAGAACTCAAAAGAAAAAAAGGAAAAAAAGAAGAAAGAAACCCACAATTACAGTTGGATTTTTACGACTCTTTCTCAGTAACTGATAAAACAAGTAGACACATATCAGTAAAAACATAGATAATTTCAGCAACACTATTACTAAGAGACATCATAGAACAATGCACTCAATATAAGCAGAATATACATTGTTTTCAAGTGCACATGGAACATTGGCCAGAACAGAATAATGGCTTAGGACATAAAAGATGTCTTCATGAATTTCAAATACTGAAATCCTATGAAATGCATTTTCTGATCACAATATAATTAAATTTAGAAATAAATAAGACATACAAAAAAATATTTTAGAGATTACCTAACACATTTTCAAATAGCACAGCTCAGAGAAGAAACACAAGAGTAATGAAAAAAAATATATGTTAAAACTCATGCAATACAGCTAAAGCAGTGCCTAGAGAGAAATTCAGGGCTTTAAATGTTTATATTAAAAAAGTTTTAAAAGTCAATGGTCTAAGTTTTCACCTTAAGAAGCTAGAAAAAGAGCAAAATAAATCCAAAGTAAGTAATATGAATTAAGTAATTGAGTAGAAATCAATGAAATAGAAAACAAACAATATTGAAATTTAACAAAGCCAAACATTGGTTTGAAAATTTAACAAAATTAATGAACGCCTACTAAGACTGGTCAAGAAATGAATTACCAATATCAGGAATGAAAGAGGCAATATTGCTACATGTCTTACACATATTAAAAGTATATAACGTAATATTATAAATAATTTTATGCCAAAAACATTCCACAACTTAGATAAAAAGGACTTATTCTTTGAAAAAACACAATATAAGAAAACAAAGAAAATCTAAATTGCTTTCTATGATGGTTATTAATGTTATGCATCAACTTGGCTATATGGTTATTGGTCAAACAGCAGTGGCCCTGTTTCTGTGAAGGTCATTTTTAGATGTGATTAACATTTAGTTCAAGAGACTTTGAGTAAAGCAGACCACCCTTCCTAATGTGAATGGACCTGATCTAATCAGTTGAAGGCCATAAGGGAGAAAGACAGAGGTCCCTGAGGAAAAGGAATCTTCCTGCAGACTGCCTTTGGATTTGAGCTGCAACATCAACTGTTCCCTAGGTCTCCAGCCTGTTAGCCTGCCCTGCAAATGTGAACTTGTCAACTCCACAACAGCATAAACTAATTACATATTACTATATATTTATAGCACATATATAGTATATATACTATAACAACATACTATACTGTATATAATATTATATGTAATAAGGTATGCTATAAAATATATATATATTATACTAGTTTTATTTCCCTGAAGATGTCTATTACACCTTAAATCTGTTAAAGAAACAGAATTTATAATAATAAAAAAATCCCTACAAAGAAAGCTTCAAGCCCAGATGGTTTCACTGGGTGAATTCTATCAAATATTTAAAGAAAAAAATTTTAAACAAATAATACAGTCTTACAAAACCTCTTTCAGTATAAAGATAGAAATAGTTAATAAGATCTAAATAATCTGATACCAAAACCTGACAAATATAAGAAAATAAAACTATGCAATAGTATTCTTCATGAACACACAAATCATTAGTAAAATATTAGCAAAAAGAGTTAGCAATATAAAAAAAATTATGTATTATGAGCAACTGTAGTTTATCCCAGAAATATATATTGGTTGGTATATCATCAGAAAACGGGTATGAAGAGGAAAAAGATAAAACTCAGAGGAAATTTTCTCAGTGCATTATCTGTCAATGAAATTGTATCAAATAAAGAATTCTCATAATTCAGTAATAAAATGGCTACCCAATTTAAAAAACAAATAAGCAAAAGAAAAATACAAATGGCTTAAAATACATAAAAAGATGCTCATTCATCATTATGGGAATGAAAATTAAACCCAAAAGGTGATACCACTCACTATACAATAGGTAGGAAGCCCAATACTAAAAACACTGAAAATTTAAATACTGAGGAGGATATGGAACAACTCAATTCATAAACATTGCTATTGTAGAAAAACTGGTGGTTTCTTATAAAGTTTGGCAAGCTACTCTATAACTCAGCAATTCTACTTTTATGTAATTCTTTAAGAGAAACAAAAATACATGTCTACAGAAAGACTTATAAGAATGTTTATGGCCCTTTTATTCATAATAACGACACACTGCTAATGTGCCAAATGTCTGTCAACAGATAAATAGATATATAAAGTGTGGTAAACTCATACTAAAAACTACACTAATTAAAATTAAAATGACCCAATAACATACAAAACAACATTAATCTCATAATCAAGTGTTTAATAAAAGGAACTAGATGTAAAACTGTATACGGCACGATTAATTTCATTTATGCTAAGTTCAGGCAAAAGCAATCTATGGGAACAGAAATCAAAAGTAGTTACATATAGAAAGCATAGCCTGGTTGGAAAGAGGCATGGGATATCTCCTGGAATGATAAAAATGTTCTATATCTTGATGATCATATTTGTTATATGGATGTGTATTTTTATCCCAATTCACCAAATTATACATTTTAGATGTGCATTTCTTTATATATAAAATAACCTCAAATATAAAAAAATTATGGAAAAACCGTTCATAATATGAAGTATTTTATTTTATTTTTTTAGAGATTTTATTTATTTTATTTGACAGACAGAAATTACAAGTAGACATAGAGGCAGGCAGAGAGAGGAGGAAGCAGGCTCCTTGCTGAGCAGAAAGCCCGATGCAGGGCTCGATCCCAGGACCCTGGGATCATGACCTGAGCTGAAGGCAGAGGCTTTAACCCACTGAGCCACCCAGGTGCCCCAATATGAAGTATTTTAAAGTAAACCTTATACTCATGTGTATATGCTAACTTGATATTTGAATTTAAATCTATTAAAATAAGTCTCAAATCTGCTTTACAACATATTTACATTTGCCAACTACAAATGCATATTGATATCGATGTCCTTTATTGGCCAATCAAATACTAACAGTGGTATTTTTTTAAGGTTTTATTTATTTATTCCACAGACAGAGATCACAAGCAGGCCGAGAGGCAGGCAGAGAGGAGGGAGCAGGCTCCCTGCTGAGCAGAGAGCCCAATGTGGGGCTTGATCCTGGGATTCTGGGATCATGACCTGAGCCGAAGGCAGAGGTTTAACCACGGAGCCACCCAGGCACCCCAATGGTGGTATTTTAAACAAAGTATTAAAAAAAATCCAAAACAGGGGTGCCTGGGTGGCTCAGTGGGTTAAGCCGCTGCCTTCGGCTCGGGTCGTGATCTCAGAGTCCTGGGATCGAGCCCCCACATCGGGCTCTCTGCTCAGTGGGAAGCCTGCTTCCTCCTCTCTCTCTGCCTGCCTCTCTGCCTGCTTGTGATCTCCGTCTGTCAAATAAATAAATAAAATCTTTAAAAAAAAAAAAATCCAAGACAAAGTATAACCTTCCCTCAATTTATAGTATAGTTTTATTTCAATAAAATTTGATATATATATTATAATAGACCACAAAGTATTTGTGCTTAAATGTAAAACAGAATTTAGTTTGAGGCTTTGATATTTCTAAATAGGTTTTTTACTAATATGAGTACTGGCATGTATATTTACAAAAGTCAAAATGTAGATAGGACAATGTGTAAGTTTTGGAATACTGCGTCATACACTGAAATTATCTAGCATTCCCACATAAATAACTATCCTTTCTTATCACTGATTATCATTTGTAAGGGAAATGACCAAAATCTGCCCCACCCCCAAATTTCCAAACACCTTCTTTGTGATGGTACAATGCTTGTTGAGAACCATTAATTTAAAGAAACTGCAAAGGTTTGAACATATGGTCAGGAGCAAAGGACTCTAAAACACCACCAAGCAGATTTTAAAAAGAAAAAAAAAAATACTTAGAAATAGAAAAAAAATTAGCAATTGAAACAGAAAACTCAAAGAGGAACACCTAGGTAGCCAAGTCAGTTAACCATCTGCCTATAGTTCAGGTCATGATCTTGTGGTCCTGGGATCGAGCCCTATGTCAGGCTCCATGCTCAGTGGGGATCTGCTTTTCCTTCTCCGCCTTCCCCTCCCCACTCCCACTTGTGCTCATGTGCTCTCTCTCTTCCAAATAAATAAAAAAAATCTTTTTAAAAATTAAAAAAAAAAAAGAGCTCAATGAATAACTTAAAAAGAGCAGAAATAGGGCTCAGTGGGTTAAAGCCTCTGCCTTTGGCTCAGGTCATGATCCCCGGGGTCCTGGGATCGAGCCCCGCATCAGGCTCTCTGCTCAGTGGGGAGCCTGCTTCCCCCACTCTCTCTGCCTGCCTCTCTGCCTACTTGTGATCTCTGTCTGTCAAGTGAATGGATAGAATCTTTAAAAAAAAAAAAAAAAGAGCAGAAATAGCTGAAGAGAACATCAAGAAATGTTTCCAGCAGTATGACCAACTAGGTATCTAAAGAACACCAGGTACCAAAAACATACAGTTCCATGCACTACTGGGCTTGCAGAAAATAATGGAATTAACCCCCTCAAATAAACCCAGAGGTAGAGCTAAAGGAAGGAGAGGCAGGGGTCCCCTAATGGTGAATGATAATATTAGTACTCTAACAGGTAACTAGACTGAGTCATGGGGCCAGCAGCATCTAGACTCATTTCCACACCAAGGCAGAGATCCTTGAAATTAGTTACACAAGGCTATTAAAACTATTTCTAGGCAGAAGCAAACACAATTCTTTCAAAAGAAAACTCTTCTCAACTTAGGCCAGCATTATTTCCATAAATTATAACCAAATATGTATAAGCTCATAATCAAAGATCACGAGACACTAAAAAATAAACTACTATAAGGTGAGGTTCAGCAGAAAAAACAAACTATAGATTTAGACTTCCAAAACAGTTACTGGAATTGTCAAAAGCAAACTATAAAGTAGCCAGAGACAAAGAGATGAAGTTTTAAGAAATAAAAGATGAAATCACATAAGTGAGTAACAGCCAAAAAGAGACCAGCAAAAATACCCAGGCACATTTGAAAATATAAAATTCAACAGAATATTTGATATCAAGTTAATAGTGTTGAGATTTAAAACTCAGTGGAATTACTAAACAGCAATGTAGATATAGCTAAAGGTAGGGTTAGTGAACTAGAAAATATATCTAAAGAAATCACATGAAACAGTGTAGACAGATAAGATTATAAAATGTAAAAAGTTAGGAAATATCAGTAAAAAAGTAAGAATGTCTAACATACGTCATGTGTGTGTGTGTGTGTGTGTGTGTGTGTGTGTGTGTTCGAGAGAGAGAGAGAGAGAGAGAGAGAGAAAGAGAGGAACAGAGAGACAGAGACAGAGAGAGACATTATTTGAAGAGATGATGGCTGAAAATTTTCTGAAAGGGAAAAGATTTGAACATGTATAGAGAGAGGGCGTATTACATATGCCAAGGAGGATAAACAAAAATGAACAAAAAGATCTTACAAGAAGCTAGACAGAAAAGATCACTTGCCAAAGAAAATAGCAATTAAAGTGATGGCAGGCACCTTTACCTGCAATAATGGAAACCAAGAATCATAATAATATCTTGAAATACTGAGAGAAAATATCTGTTAACTTAGAAATGCATATCATGTAAAGCTAGATTTTAGGAACAAAAGTAGAATAAAGATTGATTCAGATAAAAACCAAAAAATTTGTCACAAACAGATATTTCTATAGAAATTTTTAAAAAGATATATATTGGGAAAAAGGAAAATGAGAAAGAAATTCAGACATGCAAGAATAATGAGTATACAGTTTGGTAAACATGTAGGTAACAATGACTGATACTACTACCAGTACTACTATTACTAATGATTATTTGTAAAGTTAAAAAGCAAAATTGAAACATAGCCTATATGCTTGGAGGAGGAGGTTTCTAGGCCTCTAAATATTCTATATATTATTGTTTGATGGAAATGAACTAATACTAAAAATACTTAACAACTATTACACCACAGGTACCAACCAAATGGAATGGTCAGTAAAATAAACAGTATGAGTATACCCGTGTGTAACTGCTTAATACTGGTCTTAGTTAAGCTGTGGACTAACTGAACACTTTGTTAATTTATGTAAGCACGGTAGGATTTCAAGGGAACCACGAAAAAATGGGAAATAAATAGACTGTATTACCTTAGGACTACTAGGTATTTTTTACTAAAAAAATAGATTTAAAAATCGTACATTTTGGCAAATACATACACACAGATTAAAAAAAAGAGAGAGATCCAGAAAACTACATATCTAAAGTTTTCACATTGGTACTCTGATAAGAGTATGGTCCTTTCTTTTTTTGGCTTGTGGTATATTTTTAAGTTTTAATAATGCTCATGTACTGCTTCTGTAAGAAAAGTTTGTTTAAAAAATAAACAAACTGAGGGGCTCCTGGGTGGCTCAGTCAGTTCGGCATCCACTCTTGATTTCCATTCTTGTTGTGATCTCAGGGTCCTCGGATGGAGCCTCCTGAAGACTCCCAGCTCAGTGGGAAGGCTGCTTTTCTCCCTCTCCCTCTGCCCCTCCCTTCACTCACATACACATGCACACACCTGCTCTCTCTCTCAAATAAATAAATCTTTAAAAAAATAAACTGAGAAAGAAGCAAGAGGCAAAAGCATATGTTATAGTATGCCATCCTTCATAAGAAAAGAATCTATTTATTATGAGCTGCATACAATCTAGGGGGTTGGAGAAAGGAATGTGTTTATAGATAAGACTATATGCTAAATAGGAATATATCCTATCTTAAAGATAGTTGGTTAGAGTGAACACATAAAATAGAGCTACTACTTTTTTAAAAAAATTTATTTACTTATTTGACAGAGAGAAACACAGTGAGAGAGGGAACCCAAGCAGGGGGAGCAGGAAAGGGAGAAGCAGGCTTCCCGAAGAGCAGGAAGCCTGATGTGGGGCTCGATCCCAGGACCCCAAGATCATGACCTGAGCAGAACACAGACACTTAACTGACTGAGCCACCCAGGAGCCCTAGAGCTACTATTTTTTAAATGAAACATTCTGTATATACATATATGACTTGAGAAAATTGACTTGAGAAAATTTAAATATCAACACCAAAACTGAAAATGCAGGACCTGGGAAAAACGTATCTAGCCCAGTGAACTATTTTTTTTTTCTTCTAATTTTTCTCTTAAAGATTTTATTTATTTGACAGAGAGTGACAGACATACTGAGAGAGGAAACACAAGCCTCAGGAATGGGAGAAGAGGAAGCAGGCTTCCTGCTGAGCAGGGAGCCTGAGGCAGATCTCGATCCCAGAACCCTGGGATCATAAGCTGAGCCGAAGGCAGATGCTTAACTACTGAGCCACCCAGGCGCCCCTAGCCCAGTGACCTTTTAAATGATAATACTTTGTTTTGATTTCAATCTCTGCCCGCCCCCAGTTTAAGAACAAAAGACTATGTAGCTTGTACAGAAAAATGAATAGTGAAGTCACGTTTCTGGCTAGATAAGGAAGTAGTCATTTAATCTACCTCTTTAACCTATAAGCACCAGAAACACTGCTTTGTTAAAGTCCCCACCAACCTCCATCCTGCCAAACCGAACGGCTGCTTCCCATCGGACCTTCTCAGCAGTGTTACCAGCACAATCCCGGTCTCTGAGACAAGGCTTCTGATGAACCACTCTCCTTTTTTCCTCCCTAATGCCCACTTCTTTTTTTTTTTAAATGCTCACTCTTTCTTAGCTGTATCTTCTGTTGTTGTTTTTTTTTAAGGATTTTATTTATTTATTTATTTGCTTATTTCAGAAAGAGAGAGAGAGAAAGGAGAGCACGAGTGGGGGAGGAATAGAGGAGAGGTACAAGCGGACTCCACACGGAGTTTGGAGCCTGACATGTGACAGGATCTCATGACCCCAAGATCACGACCTGAGGCAAAACCAAGAGTTGGATCCTCAACCGACGGAGCCACTGGGTGCCATTAGCTATACCTTCTAATCTCAACTTATAAATTTTTGTCCTCAAAGTGCTATCATCCATCCCCATAGCTTTCAATACCATCAGGACATTGATGGTTCCCAAATTTAGATTTCCAGTCACTACCATTACCTTGAACTTCAGAAAAGAATCACCCGAATATCCATTTGACATCTCTGCTCTAGAGTCAGGTCAAAATAAGTATGTCCAAAACAGTACTCCTGACTCTCCACTCTGCCTGCCTCCATCCTCATCTCAGCAAATTTATACCCTCCTCCACCCAACTGCTTACACCAGAAATTAGGAGTCACCCCAATCCCTCTCTTTCTCTCATGCTTCATACCCAGTGGAACAAAAGTTCTTGTGGGCTCATTCAAATTACCTCCAGAATTGACACCTTCTTTCCAAGTCTACATCCCTGCCCAAGTCCCCATCACTTCTCACCTGCGTACATTATTGTAGCAGCCCCCAAAAGAGTCTCTCTGCTTCTGTTCCTTCCTCACCAAGGCCTGTTTTCCAAACTTCATAAACAATATGTCCTCCACGGCCCTATCCAATCCAGACCCTGCTAATTTCTCAGCGCTCATCTTGTACTTCTCCCTTCAGTTGCTTCACTCCCTACCAGCTGGCCTGCAGACCCTCAAACAGGCTGAATTCATTATTGCCTCAGAGTCTTTGCATAGGTCTAGCCTTTTGAATAGAAATCACTTTCCCCAGAGCTGTACAAGGCTTGTTCTATCTCTGTACAAGGCTCAGATGTCATCTCCACAAGGCATTTCCAGACCACTTGACCTATATCCGTCCTACTGTTGTCCCCTGGCACCTCTCCCTGCTGTATTGTTCCTCACAGCAATTACTACTACCTGACTTTACGTTATGCCTTTATTTGTATATCTGTTTGTCTATCTGGCTCAAACGCTAAAATGTTTGCTCCAGGGGTGCCTGGGTGGCTCAGTGGGTTAAAGCCTCTGCTTTCAGCTCGGGTCGTGATCCCGGGGTCCTGGGATCGAGCCCCGCGTTGGGCTCTCTGCTCAGCGGGGAGCCTGCTTCCTCCTCTCTCCCTGCCTACTTGTGATCTCTGTCTGTCAAAAAAAAAAAAAAAATCTTTAAAATGTTTGCTCCAGAATGACAAAACCCTTACATATCTCATTTTCTGCTATATGCTCAGTACCCAGGACAAGTTTAACCCACAGTGGATAAGCAACAAAATTTGGTGGAATTAATGATTTTAGAGGTGATGGAACTGAAGCATAAGGAAAGTTAACTGTCCAAGGTCACAGCTACTTTATTCAAGAAACATTTACTCAGGACGTATATACCACACCAGGTGCTTGGACCTAGACATACACATTGATAAGGAAGATCAGATCCTGTCCTCATAGGATTTTACATGTCAAAAAAGCTCAGATCACAGGTCTCATGGTCTACTGTTTTTTCTAGTACAAACACTTTTTTGAAACTTTAAAAAAGTCCTTTGGAAGAACTGAACAAAGCTAGACTACAGCATTCCTTAGCAATTCAATTATAACCAGGTGTCCCCTGAATGCTTATTAATAACCGCATTTATTCCTTTTTTTAAAATTGAGGTATAATTCTCATACATTATATTGGCTTCAAGTATACAAAATAATGATTCAACACTTGTATATATTGTGAAACAATCACTAACAAGTTTAGTTTGTTTTCTTTTAGATATATTTACTTAGCCTAGGTGAGCCTCATTTACCTTTTACAGCATCATTTGTAATATAGTCTTAAGTATTTTATACCGTGCCTTTAATTTCCTAATAAAACAAAGTACCAAATTCAACATTTCTCAGATACTTTGGTGATCTAACTTAAACAAGAAACAAACTTTAAGAAAATTAATAAAGCCTATAATTGGGCTGAGTATATAAAATATAAAGTGATTTTAAAATATTTTAAATCATTTAGTACCAATTAAAATTACTAATTATGAAACATGCCATTTCAGAAAATAGAATGAAAACAGTACATGGAAAAAAGAATATCCAAGCTTCAGATATACATTTTTTAAGTGGTATTAAATAGTACATCATATATTGCTCATTAGGAGAGAGATGTGTTCAAATTTAGAGTTCTGAGTACTGGCCAGTGTTTGTTCAGCAACCCACCTACTGGACTTTCAAAAGCAGCCTAACCATACACTACAGGACATCGGACACTTCCTTCCTCAGCCAAAATACAAGTAATTTTTTTTACACTTGTCCAAGTATGTGCAGATAAGATAGTTTTTTCATTTTTTTTAAAGATTTTATTTATTTATTTGTCAGAGAGAGAGCAAGAGCAAGCACAGGCAGACAGAGTGGAAGGCAGAGTCAGAGGGAGAAGTAGGCTCCCTGCGGAGCAAGGAGCCCGATGTGGGACTCGATCCCAGGACGCTGGGATCATGACCTGAGCCGAAGGCAGCTGCTTAACCAACTGAGCCACCCAGGCGTCCCTAGTTTTTTCATTTTTAAAGAAAATATAATTTTTTAAAAGTGGATTTTAGGGTTACCCAGAATTTAATTAAGCAGGCCCACCTACATAAAATATATGTAACATGAACAAAGAGTTCCTTCAGGTATTCTTATATTTCTTCTTAATATATTTCCTCTTAATTTGTGATGAGATTATTTATCTGCTTTTTCCATTACTACTCTTAACAGTCTATTAGACTATTCAAAACACATATACCTGTAGCATTATTTTTCCCTTCTTTGACAATGCCTTTCTAATACATCATAGATCTAAATTTTGCTAATTGCCCTGTTATAAAATATTAAATATCAGAGGTAAATTTTTAAATTATTATGAATAGATACTAAACTGCTAAAATAATTTCCAATGACTATATCAATTCAACTCTTAAGAGTATGGAAAAAAATAGATGAAGCTATATGAAGTAACAGCTTACAGATATGATTAGATTTATGGCTTCATTAAAAAAATTAAAATTTCTGGGGCACCTGGGTGGCTCAGTGGGTTAAGCCGCTGCCTTCGGCTCAGGTCATGATCTCAGGGTCCTGGGATCGAGTCCCACATTGGGCTCTCTGCTCAGCAGGGAGTCTGCTTCCCTCTCTCTCTCTGCCTGCCTCTCTGCCTACTTGTGATTTCTCTCTCTGTCAAAAAAAAAAAAGTTTAAAAAAAAATTAAAATTTCTATTTATTTAACTGTACTCAGATTTACAAACTACAAAACTGAGATTCCTGTACCCACAGGAATTCCATGAGTAAAATAACTTGAATTCCATCAAAATACCAATGGAATTCTTTTTAAATTCATTCAGAAAAATACAAGAGAATTGCTACAAAAATATTTTAGAATGTAATAAACGGAGATTTACCTTCCAGGTCCTAAAAGGTATTACAAATATATAAAAATTAAAACAATTGTTGGAAGTAAAAAACAGGACAAACCATGCAAAATTAAAGAGTCCTGAAGCATACATACTAGAAGTATTATACAGAAGAAATCATTATATAATAAAAAGTGGTTTCACAAATCATGGAAAGAGTCAAACAAGACACAGAGTGTAAGAAAATTCAGAATAAAACTTCATATTATATGAATTTATGAATTAAATTTCAGAAGGATTTAAGAGTTAAAAGAAATAAACCAGAAAAAATATAGATCAATATTTATAAGATTACCAGATGGGTAAGAAACAAAGGCAGAAACAAAATGTAAGAACTCACCAAATGAAAAAGCAGTAACACTGGACATGCCTAAAATTATCATAGATGAGGCAAAATTATTATTTGTAGGTGAACATATTTTATACCTTGGAAGCCACAAATGCATTAAAAATTATTAAAATTAATAGAAGACATTAGTAAGGTAGCTAGTTACAAAATCATATAAAATCAATCCTATTTCAAAAAAAATTATAAAAAGAGGACAAAAGAAATGCCATTTTCAATAACACATACGTAGACACAAAGATAACATACCGCAGGAGAGACTTTACATATGTGCTTAGATGCATGCAACTTTTCTTTTATGCTAACAACGTACAGTTTTTGTTTTTCCCATTTAGGTCCTGCATACCTCTTATTAAGTTTTATTCCTAAGTGCTTTCATTTTTTTTTGTACCTTTGGTAAATGGAATATATTCTTCAGTGAACAGAGGAAGATACAGAGAGGGGCTTTCCTCAGCCATCCATCCCTCTGTCCTCCTATCTCCCTTAGCAGAAGAGTCATGCTTTGATACGTTTGTTTATAGCCAGCTCAGAAGAGCAGAAACTATACCTTCCACAGTTCAGAGATTTGCCTCTGCCCAAGAAACACTCAAAGCCAGGTCCATATTCTTGTTAAGTGAAGAAAAACCATGACTGGAGAAAAACAACAATAACTCATAGGGACAATGTAACCTAGGGAAGAAAGATACACTTTTAAGAAAATGTGGCTCCCACTGAAATTCTCTCAAGAGAATTTTAATGCAAACCAATTAGATTCGAACAGGAAACACAAAAGCTCTCTGGAACTAAAAACATGATTTCAAATTTTAAAATTGAATAGGAAAAAAAAACAGTAACAGGAGATAGTCACACCTGAGAACTCAATATTCTGGAAGTTCAAGAACAATCTTATAACAAAAAGCAAAATAGGACATGGGGCAGCTGAGAGAAAAATGAAACAAAGATCAATTCAGAAGCACTAACAGCTGACTAACAGAAGCTCCAGAAGGAGAAAAGGAAAAAAGAAGAAAGAGGTAAACAAGTAACAGAAGATAATTTCTCAATTTCTAAGAAATGAATATTTAGTACAGGTGCCACTGTTTTTGAAGTAAGATTTTAACACTTTGAAGTAAGATAGATAACACTTTCATTTACCTAATGGCACAAATTCCTCATATTGTTGGAAAGCGGAAAGAGTTTTGCATTCTCACTTCTTTGGTGTAGCTCTGTTTTACAAACAAAAGTTAATTTTCCTGATCTCATCAAATATCTCTTTTCCTAATACCCTGATTTGCCCCTTAAAGTCCTCCTTCCCCTACTTCTAACCCTTGTTATTTGGATAGGGCTCACCTCACCCCTCAGCTCAAGGGCTGGGCAAATGACTCAATCTAGCAAATCAGAGTGTTACATTATAGTTCAGATCAATAAAATCAATCATAAACCTTTGTTGGAATTGCTCCTAATTCTATCCCCCTGGGCATTTGGATTGAGCACTCAGATCTAGATGTATGTGAAACTATTCTAATTCCTGGAATTATAAATTATGTGAGTCAATACATTTCCTTTTTTTCTCTTTACGCCAGTGGTTCTCAGACTTCGGAGTACAAGATCACCTGGTGGGTTTGTTAAAAACAAGATAAGACAGATTGCTGGGATCCATATCCCAGGAGAAGTCTGGATAAGGCCTGAGAATCTGCAATGCTAACAAGACCTCATGTGATGCTGGCACTGCTCCAGGGGCCGTGCTTGAGAACAACTGCCTTAAGCCATTATGAGTTAGTTCATATTACTTACACCTGAAAGATTAGGGACCACTATTATCTCCAGTCAGATGAAAAACAATAACCCTTGGAGCAAAATTTAAACTGAAATTTTAAATTATCTAGAAAATAATGAAGATAAGTAGAAATTCATACCAAAACCTGTACGACAATAGTTTTAAGGAAAAGGTCTAAAATCCTTATGACTTATAAAAACAAAGACTGAAAATATGCTAAATATTCAACTAAGGAAAATAGGAAAATATAACCAAATTAACAAAAACAGAGGACTTGATACAGGTAAGATCTGAAAGTTTAAAAAAAAATAGAAAACAACAAAAGCTGCAGAAAACATACATAAGATTAAAGCTAATTATTTGAAAAGCCTAATAATCTATGAGAAACCTAAATAGGAGGAAGGAGAGAAAAGAGAAATGTAAATGCTAGGGACTGTTAAAGTTCACTTGCATATATGAAAGAAACTAAAAGAATATGAGAATCTTATTGCCAGTTTAGAAACAAGAAATCTAAAGGAAGTAAATGATTTCCCAACAAACTACACCAAATGTGACCTAACAAGAAGCAGAAAAACCTAATAGATGAGATAAGTCTCTGGAAATATATAAAAGGCAAAGGGCTTAGATGTTCTGTAGCTTAGTTCTATCATCCTCTTTCAAAGCTGTGGGTTCCAAATTATTTTGATGATGCATACTTCTTAGTAAAACACTTTTTTAAGATTTCATTTATTCATTTATTTGAGAGAGCAAGAACTAGACAGAGAGAGAGCGAGCAAACACCAGTGGGGGTGGGGAGAGAGGCAGAGGAAGAGGAAGGCTCCCTGGTGAGCCGAGAGCTCAACGTGGGGCTTGGTCCCAGGACACTGGGATCATGACCAGGGCTGAAAGCAGACGCTTAACCACCTGAGCTATCCAGGCGTCCTTCAGTAAAACATTTTTTAACACCCATCCCAATATAGGCTTATTTGTTTGTATTTATAAATTAGATATGCACTAGTATACTCTACAAAACAACAAAAAGGTAAATAAATATAAAAACAGGTTGCGATTTTTTTCACATAAAAGAAATTGAATCTATTATTTTGGAGTGTAAACTTTCCACTTAGGAGTTCATTATTTTAATTGTTATGCTTTTTACATTATTCTACAACAGAGAAAGAGACAGAAAACTACCTAATATATAAAGCTAGAATAACCCTACTAAAAAAACATGATGCAGAAAACACATTAAAAAGTCCAAGTGTGTGTATGGCCAATAAAATTATGAAACTAAATACATCAGAGCACATCATGACTAAGAAGGGTTTTGACACCCCCAAACCTCCCCAGCATATGAGAATCGTTCAACTTCATAACATCTACAGATATAATTCATTTTATCAATAAAATAAAGTTGAAAAATACAAATTATGTCAATAGATGCTTAAGACTTTTGATATAGTCCAGCAGCCATCCACAATAACTCTGAGGAAGAAGGAAGCAATTAAACATGATGATTATTTACTGAAAAGCAATAGCAAACATTACATTTGAAATATTAAAGCCATTTTCATTAAATTAGAAGACGGGATGCTTGCTGACATCAGCATTATTCAACATAGTTTAGGAAATTCTAGTCTATTCTATAAGAAAAGAAAATGAAATAATAGATACAAGTATTTTAGAAGAGTCAAAGCTATCAATCCTCCCCACCTATAACTTTTCTTTATAGTAGCAAGAACTAGTTAAAGCTAAAGGAAAAAAAAAATCATTCATAATAGCACCCAAAATTATAAGAATGTGTTAAAAAAAGGAAGGTATGGAATGCTACTGAAGGACACAAAATAACTTGAAAAAAATGGTCCAACAGTTTATATGCTCCTCCTATTCCCTTCCTTGCCTCCCTCGAGTAAGCACTATTGTGAACTAGGGTTTATTATGTTTTTATATTTTTACCACACATAGAAGATCTTTAGTATCATTGGTAGTTTTCAAAAATTAGTAAAGATGAAAATAATATTGCATGGATCACTCTGCAACTTGCTTTATTATTCAACAGTATAGTAGGCTTTAAAAAAAAAAAAAGTTATCCAGATTGAAAAAGGAATTCAAATTTGTCCGTTTTAGCTGTCCTAAGAATATGCTATAATGTAACCATTCTTTTGTTAATAGACACTTAGGTTGTTTCCATTTTTTTGCTATTACAAATGATGTAAGAAAAAAATAAACATTTTTGTAAAATTTTTTTTTGTCTACATGTGCCCATGACCCACAATGAGAAAACATTTTGCATTACAGTTTCAATACTCAAACACACACACATACACACACACAGCATAACCCAAAATGTTTATGAAATAATTACTCTTACATGAAATGCATTCTGAGGATTTTTATTCTGTAATCTTTCATTAAAAAATAATAATGCCGGTTATAACCCACCAAGCTAACATAAAGAATTAGTGGGCGCCAACCCACAGTTCGAAAAATAATGTCCTAAGAAATCCACCTAGAAGTGGAACACAGGAAACACAAACAATTTTGATTCTACCAGATATTGCCAGTTTGCTCTTTAGAGTATTGTCCTGGGGCACCTGGGTAGCTCAGACGGTCCAGCATCTGGCTTGGGCTCAGTTTGTGATGAGGGGGAGTCTGCTGCTTGGTGTGGGAGGAGGTCTGCTTCTCTCTCTCTACCACCCTTCCACCCCATGCTCTCTCTCTCTCTCTCAAATGAATAATAAAATCTTAAAATAAATGAAGTGTTATATCGAGTCCCACCAGTATTGTATAACATTCTTCACAATATTGTTGGACTTTGAAATTTCTGCTTAATTGAATGAGAGCAAAGAGATATACCATTTAAATTAGTAATGCTAAGCATCCTTTTGTCCAGTGAATATATTCCTCTTTCATAAATTACTGTATATTCGTTCATTTCCCATTGGGTTTTTACTTCTTTTTTATTTGTAGTCCTTTATATATTTTGGATATTAAATTCCTTATCAACGACATGCATTGCAAATATCTTTCCCACTCCATTTTCTAACTTTGTTTATACTGCTGATGCTGGATTGTTGCATGTCAATTTGGCTATGGCTGGTAACTATGTTTCTCAGAATCTCTTTCTCCCTAAGGGCGCTGGGTTGGAGTTAGCCAAAAGAGAAATTTGTATAAGACCTGGAAGGCAAAAATGAAGCAGAAGCCATTATTCTTGGAGGGTCACCGTGGTCAGACACCTGCAAATGCAGAGAGGCTGCAGCCACAGAGAAAGCCATTTCCATAGATCTTCCCAGATCTATGCAACACCAGATGTGCTTGGCTTTTTAGAATTCCCTACAAGGTCTGGTTTGTCTGTCTACTACAGGGTTTGTGCAAAATGGTTAGTCGTTATTTCTTTAATTCACTGACTCCTCCCTTCTCTAGCAACTTCCATATTTGCTTAAGATCTAAATCCCCTAGGAGCACTTGGGTGGCTCAGTTGGCTGAGTGTCCAGCTGAGTGACTGACTCTTGATTTTGGCTCAGGTCATGATCTCAGGGTCCTTAAGATTGAGCCCTGTTCTGGGCTCCATGCTCAGCGTGGAGTCCGCTTACTTGGGTTCGCTCTCTCCCTCTCCCTTTGCCTATCTCCCACTCACTTGCACGCTCACTCTCTCTCTCTCAAATAAAATCTTTTAAAAAAGTACTATTAAGATCTAAATCTCCAATTTTCATAATACTTAGAGTTCTATCTTCCTGAATGAAACCTTTGCCAGGTATAAGTTATACATTCTGAAGTAGTTAATTTAATCTTACATCTTATGATTTGTGCTTTCTATATCTGGTTTAAAATTATTTTTTTGCCCAGACCTAAGAGCATAATGATATTCTCCTATATTTCCTTCTAATAGAGTTGTAAAGTTTTGCTTTATACTTTTAGGTCTTTAAATACGGTATGAGGTAGGGGTCCACTTTCATTCTTTCTCTATAGACAGATATACTCCCAGGACCATTAATAATATTTTCATTATTTTCCAAGATCTGAAATGCCATCTCTGCCATGTATCAAGATTTTTTAAGATTATTTATTTGAAAGAGAGAAAGAACAAGCAGTGGGGAGAGGGAGAGACTGAGAGAGAAAAAGAGAAGCAGACTCCCTGCTGAGCAGGAAGCCAACTGCGGAACTGCCATGTATCAAGATTTATTATATATATTCTCTTAAGGTCTATTTGTCTTTCACTGGGCCATTGCATCACTTAATTACATTTTGTTACCTAGTTGCATAACAAATATTGATATCTGGTAGAAAGAGTGCTCACACTTTGGTTCTCGTCTACAAAACTGGGGGGTTATTATTGGCACTATAAACTTCCAAATCAATTTTAGAATCAAGCTTACTGGAACTCCGAATGGAATTACATTGAATTTGTAGATTAATTTATGGTGAATTACCTTCTTTAAAATACTGAGCCTTGACATTCATTATTTTGTTAAATATACCTTTCTCCATTAATTTGGATCTTTTATATCTCTCAATATGTTTATCATTTTCTTCCACAGTTTTGTTAGATTTATTCCTAGGTACAGTGTGTTATGGTTAGTGTTCCAGTTGTAAAATAAACCTTTTTTTGAAATTACAGTGATTTCCTGAAGTATAGAGCTGTTTTGACATTGCTGATAATTGTTTCTTTTTCTGATATTCAGTTGTTCTTAGTTCAATTTTCTTGTACTGAACTTATAACTAGTAATGTTGTTAAATTACTTTCTTTATTCCAACTATTCTTCTAATTTTCCTGTAGATAACTATGGATATAAAATCCCATTGCTACGTATAACAAAGCATTTCATTTCTTCTTTTTCAATCCTTAGATTTTCAATTTTGCTTACTTTTCTTATTGCATCAGTAGTACCTCCAGTTACAGTATTCTCAATAATAAACCCAAGAAAGGACTCTAAATGGGCTACTAAAACTGAGGGGACTAAAAGCAAACGCTTAAATCAGGGAACACAGTCTTGAGTCAGCCAAGTAGGAAAAAGCAGGAACTGACTTAATAGCAGTTTCATACAATGGTCCTGTTAAAAAACTGCTATCCAGATAAGCTTTTGTTTGTGACTGTGCAGAATGGCTAATGAGGAGGCAGGCTCTGTATGAAGAGCCCAGGTTCAAATTGAGCTCCTCTAACTATGGCCATATCCTGCTTTCCCAATTAATGAGAAGAGTTAAAAAATTCAGTTGTCCTTGTATACAATTTTTGAAAGACAGAGTTTAACAAATAATTATAAAAATTGTAGATAGTATCTTTAGCCTTCATGGAAGGGTTAAGTAAAATTTTTTGCATTTCTAGGGATTCTTAACATTTTCTATAGCCACTAAGAGTAAACAGTAACTCCCTCCCAAAAGAAAGGAAAACACCTGAGTTTTGTTCCTTATTAACTCCTATATTTAAAATAAGCCTATAACAGACAAGACTAAACTTAAAAATTTTAGAGGCGAAAATTCTTGAATTCTTGTTTGACCTGAGATTTTTTCTTTCTTTCTTTTTTTTTTTTTGACTTGAAATTTTCTTTCAAGAAAAGATGGCAAGAGCATTTTTCCTTTAAAAAACATCTTCTAAATTTTTATTCTCTGATTATATGCAAATATTTATTCTCTGCTTACACTTTAAAAACCGTCCTTCATTATGTGAAAATGTATATGCTAAAAACATTATATAAAAGCTTATTATGAATCTGATTTTACTAAAATAGAATCTGATTTACTAAATTACTACTTTTTACTGGTAAGTGCAAGCAGATCAAAATTTATACATTATAAATTATAATATAAATAAGGTAATCCTATTTATTCCAATAAAATAAAATCTCATTGCACTATGAGTACAGTTCAAGTCATAACTCTCAATCTGTTCAACCAAATTTCAAAAAATTAAAATTCGAGTATGAATTTGAAAGATCTTTGCATAGGCTCTTCAGAACAAAATTTGACCTGTACTTCCTTATTAATGGAGAATAAAGAAAGACTAGCTCAAAGCTGCTAACAACTTGGTAATTCCCTGGATTGCTACTTGGGCTTGGGGCTTAGGACTAGTATTTCAGTGGAGGGATTTAGCAGTGTAAAGAATGGAAATTTTTGGTTGATTAGTCTCCATCTTAATCAGTCCTTATTGGGTTCACACAGAAACACAATGGATACCATAGTGGATATAAACTTGATGATTTATGTTTTATAAATTTAAGAGTGATACTCTGAACAATGTCATATGTTCATTAAATATATACATACTTAGTATTAAAGGTTAAATTAATTTCCTTTTTTTGAAAAGAACTCCAAATTTTGAACTACTACACAATTCTCATAACGAACCATACTATGAATATTTGATCTCACTTTCACCAGGAACATAGGAAGAAAATCATATAAAGTTACTTATTAAACCTGCAATTCCTAGGGGTGCCTGGATGGCTCAGACAGTTAAGCGTCTGCCTTCAGCTCAGGTCATGATCCCAGGATCCTAGGATCAAGCCCCGCATGAGGCTCCCTGCTTTGTGGAGAGCCTGCTTGTCCCTCTCCCTCTGCTGTCCCCCCTCTTGTGCTTGCACTTTCTCTCCGTCAAATAAGTAAAATCTTTTAAAATAAATAAATAAACCCACAATTTCTACTTGAAGTGTCATGAGAGTTGCTTCTGGAACATTTTTTTCTGCATTACTTTACTATTTATTATGCTTAGAATAAAACAGCAATCAGAAAATCAACCTCAAATTATGATGATTTGCCACTTGGCTTCTGCCCACTCTCATCAGGCATCTGGGGAGACCTATGCAGCGCCAAAGGAAGCTCAGCCCCACACAATGTCTTGTGCAGGGTGATGAGAACGGCACATTGTCTGCCCAGTCTGAACAGAGGTCACAGCAGGGAGAGCATCTGCTAAGATAATGTGAATGAAGGAAACAACTATAATTGCCTCATTAAGAGATCTCTGGCAAAATAATCACAAGAAGAAAGGACTTGGGAAACCACCCTAAAATTAAGTCTACAATAAGGAAAATTTGGGGGTAGAATAAAAAATGCTTAAGAATTAAGGAAATGTGGGTATTCCATTGGTTTTACTAATGCCCTTAGTCACTATATAGATGAATGGAAACTTCGATGCAACAGTTCAGTTATTCAACTCCAGCTCTGCCAGTCATTAGTAGGAAGCAGAAGATGCAAATCCACAGCTGTCCAGGATACAAACAAATGTGAAATAAAGGGTAGTGGGGAACTGTTTACAAGAGACAAAAACTAAGTAAGATTTAAAGTTTATATTTTGCAATTATAATAAAATATAATTAAAGGAACATCTCTACAGGGAAAAGTAAAATATAAAAGACCAACATCTAAGAAAGACAAAGGAGAAATTGTCTCTACTTGACCAATTTACGTTCTTCTATTTTCTACCACTACCATTTAAAAATACATTTTTCTTAAAGGTCAACAGTATATAGTTACAACTAAATCCTGTCACTTTCTAATTATCAGCCAATATAGGTACACATACATTTCATTCAACATTGTTGAATAAAATTATCTCATGATAAAAGCTAAAGTAAATGTTATTCCAATTTAAATTTAACTTAAACATCCAAACTGGACACAAGACTAAAATGTACTGAAACTGACAAGTTATTTTGCGTTTTCTGACATTTTGAGGTTAAGCTTGGTGAACTTAATTTGTGCTATACAGTTAAAATTTATTATTAAATAGAATCTTCAATTACGGTTACTAAATTTTTCTGATTCCAACAAAAACAGTAAAATTAGCTTGTTACACCCATAAGCCAGGTTTAAAATAAGCAAACTATTTGATGACTTTGATGTTTTGCACCCAAAATGTGCTGGCTAATTTTTCCATTCCATTTACCATTCCGGTCTTTAAACTGCCTTAATCTCCTGCCCTCAGATGTTGACCTTGTAAGAATAGGGGTCATAGGTCAGAATAGACAGACCTCAAAGGATCTGGACTATCAATTCATGCCTGAGAGATTTCTCTTCCACAATAGGAACCTACTAAACAGCAAATTCCTAAATCTAATCACACAAGTATCAGGGTGAAACAGTTATTTATTGGAATTTGTTGATTTACAGTTTTCAAACATCACCAGCATCTAAAGAGCATTTTTCTTTTTATTTTGGGAGCAGGTTCTGGGATATAATAAACATGAAAATAAAATCACTGAAGAACTTTTAATGTGAAACAGATATCCTTAATAAAATGGCATCATAAACTTAAGTAGATTTATTATTTTCAGTGATGCTATGTATGTAGATTTCAAAATGAGAATAACATAGCACTCTAATTCCTACTATAAAGTAACTGAAAAACTTCAAGTTATACCACAAAGATAATGAGAGAAAAGACATTACATTCTTGAGGTAGGTGGGGGAGGGGTGGATGAGGGTTATTTCTAGTTAGTTTTGAGCTCATTTGCTCTAAAGGTAAATAAGAGCATTAAATAAATATTTTTTCTTTTTAATAAATGAAAATACAGTCTTTCAATGATAAAAAGCCTAAGCAGATTTAAAAAAAAAAATCTTATGGCTTCCAAAACCTTTTTCTAAATTTAGGGAACTTGAAATTAAAAAATTATGGCTCTGTAAAAATAACTTTACTATCATATATCTTCACTTTTACTTTTAAACAAAAGGCAAGTTAGCTCTTGAGAATAAATTAGACATACATATTGAGATTCTGTTTATATTCACCTTGGTCTTTTTGACCATAAATTTCCATTCTAATACTACTTTAATACTGGACTATAAAGAATGTCCAATTTCAAAATCAGTTTCTAAATCTACATGAAGAACATCTTAAAAATGACAAATTAATCTTTTCAATATGATCAAATCAAAGGAACTTCCTACACTTCAATGTGAAAAGCAGTAATACTAAACAGAACAATTAACCTTCTTTCTAAATGAAATATATTAAAACTTCAACTCGTGAGAAAAATCAAAAAGCTTAATCATGTGCTATTGCAGTGATGCAAATGAAATACTGCTTGAAATGAAATGAAAGCAGTAAAACATTGGTATTATATTTTATTATTTAAAAAATCTCAGGTCAACACTGTTGAAAGGAACTGCATTATAATGAACACACTTCTTGGACTGTGTGGTTGGGTCAAAAGACGTGGAAGGTTAAAGAGAACAAAGGAAATAGTCGCTACCCTAGGAAAAATTTAGAATTAAAAAGGGGGTAATAAAAGAAACCATAAACAAAAAAAAAAAAGAAGAAGAAGAAGCTTATATGTATACACCTAATAGATACATTTACCATGTATATATGCACTTCAAATATTTTTAAAGCTTACATACATTTTTATTCCTTAATTATTAATGATTAAAATCATGTAATCCTCATAGAAAGATTTCCAGACCATCTGTTCAGTCTGTATCATTTTTACTAATATAATACATTTGTTAATATAAAATAAATTTTATTACATGGAACATTTAATTCTATATTATAGTCTGACATGATTATTCCACATAAATCCTAAAAATTAATAGTGGCAAATAGAATAACCATTTTACTGTCTTTTCCCACAATTTCATTCTTTAGAAGTTACTTCTTTTACTTCACAGTAAATTGTGGCTTTATAAAAAATAAAAGTTATCAAGTATAGGCCATATTTTGAGGGGAAAAGTACAGTTTTAAATTAATAACAACCTTCATTTTATTATAAAGAGACCTTTATAGGAACCATTACATCTCTACTCTTTTGATAATGTACATTTTAAAAAATGGCAAAAATAAGTCTGAAATTATTTCATTTAGAATTTTTCAAAAACATTTTAAATGTGGAGGATTCAAAATAAGATAACCACCCTGCTACTGAGTAACTGGACACTGGTAACTGTGGTAACTAAATTCAGAAGAATTTTAAAACAGAATGAAAAAAAAAACCCCACTTTCTTTTGTAAAATAGTTTATGTAAAATTAAAACAGAATCCTTAAAATTACTTTTTATTTCTTGCCACAAAGACATAAATCTTCACAAAATATTGTTCTATCATATATGTATATATATATACATATATATATATACATATATGATTTTAGAGTTGAACACTTTGAGTGATGGAACCAATTTCATATTTGTTAAGTATGCTAATTCCATGTAATAAAAATTTTAATAGAGTTTTAATGTTTTAACTTGAAATTACAGAAATTAGATTAAACATATTATTCATGAAAAAAATGAGCCTGGATATAAACCTCAACCCGATACAAAAATTAACTCTAAATAGACTGTTATGTAAATGTAAAACACAAAACCATAAAACTACAAGAAGAAAACACAGGGAAAAAATCTCTGTGTCCTGAGGTAAGCAATAATTTCTTAAACATAACATTAAATAAACATGACACAAAATAAGAGATTGATAAATGTCCTTATCAAAATGCAAAACTTTAGCTCTGTGACAGATACTTAAGGCAGTGGTAAAAATAATCCACAAACTTAGAAAAAAAAAACACCTGAGTCATATGTCTGACAAAGGATTAGTAGCTACAATTTTTATATAATGAGCTCTCAAAATGCAACAATAACAAACAATCCAGTAAAAACGGGCAAAAGATATGAACAGACACTTCACCAAAGAAGATATAAGGATGACACAAAACATTTAAAAATGTCAATATCAGTAGGAAATGAAAATTAAAACAATGATATCACTACACATCTATTAGAATAGTTAAAATTTTTTAAAATTCTGATAATATCAAATGCTGACAAAGATACAGAGCAGCCGGAACTCATATACTGTTGGTGGGAATTCAAAATAGTACCAACACCCTGAAAAAAAAAAATTGGCATTTTCTTATAAAGCTAAATACACACCTATGGTCAAATAATCCAGCAATCCACTTCTAGATAAATGAAAATTTTGTTCACAAGAAAACCTATATATAAATGTTTGTAGAAGCTCTGTTCATAATTGTCAAACTGGAAAAAAAGCCAAATGTCCTCCCACAGAAGAATGGATCTACAGTTTTATATCCATTCAATGGAATACTACTAAGCAATAAAAAAGCATGAACTATTGATACACTCAACAACTTGGATGAATTTCAAAGTCATTATGCTGAGTGAAAAAAGTCAATTTCAAAAGGTTATAAACAAAATTAAGCCCAAATTAGTAGAAGGAAAGAAATAACAAAGACCAGAGTGGAAATAAATGAAATAGAAATGAAAAAGACAACAGAAAGATCAGTGAAACTAAGAGCCAGTTCTTCAAAAAGATAAATAGAAAAGACTGGCATGCCTGGGTGGCTTAGTTGGTTGAGCCTCTGCCTTTGGCTCAGGTCATGATCCCAGGGTCCTGGGATTGAGACCTGCATCAGGTACCTTGATCAGCGAGGAGCCTGCTTCTCTCTCTGCCTACCACTCTCCCTGCTTGTGCACTATCTCTCTCAGACAAATAAATAAGTAAAACCTTTTAAAAAAATAAAAGAGAAATGCCTTTAGCTACACTTACCAAGAAAAAAGGAGAGAGGATTCAAATAAATGAAATTAGAAATAAAAGAGGAGACATTGTAACTGACGCCACAGAAATACAAAGGCTCAAAACAGACTGTGAAGAACTATACATCAACAAACTGGACAACCTAGAAGAAACGGATAAATTCCTAAAAATATACAACCTATCAATACTAAATTATTAAGAAAAAAAATCTGAGTATACCAATTACTAATAAGGAGTAATAAAAAAAATTTCCTAACAAGGAAAAGTCCAGAACTATATTGCTTCACTGGTAAACTGTACCAAACATTTAAAGAAGGCTTAATATCAATCCATGTCAAAGACTTCAAAAATAAAGAAGAGAAGGGTACACTTCCAAACTCATTTTATCAGGCTAGCATTACCCTGATACCCAAACTAGACAAGGATACTGTAAGAAAAGAAAATTACAGGTCAGTATCCCTGATGAATAAAAATTCAAAATCCTCAACAAAATATTAAAAAACTGAATTCAACAATACATTAAAAGGATCATACATCATTATTAAATGGGATTTATTCCAGAATTACAAGGATGATTTAATATCTACAAATTAATAAATGTAATACATCATATTAGCAAAATAGACAATAAAAGTCATATGGTCATCTCAATAGACACAGAAGAAACATTGGACACAATTCAACATCCATTCATGATAAAGTGGGTATAGAGGAATACACTCCAACATAATAAGGGCCATATATGACAAGTCTGCAGCTTAACATTATCCAATGGTAAAAAGCTAAAAGTTTTTCTTTCAAGATCTGGAACAAGACAAGGATGCCCACTCTTGTCACCTTTATTCAACATAGTACTAGAAGAACCAGCCAAAGCAGGTACATAAGAAAAAAAAAAAGTCTTCCAAACTGGAAAGGAAGAAATAACACTGTCTCCATTTGCAGATGACATGATATAGAAGCCTCAGAAGATCCCACCAAAACACTGTTAGAACTAGTAAACAAATTCAGTTAAGTTGCAGAATACAAAATAAATATATATAAATCATTTGGTTTAGTGAACTATCAGAGAAATTAAGGAAACAGTGTCATATACAATTGCATCAAAAAGAATGATATACCTAGGAACAAATTTAACCAAGGAGGTGAAAGATCTACACACTGAAAACTACAAGACATTGGTGAAAAAAAATTATAGAAAACACAAATAAATGAAAAGCTATTCTGTACTCATGGAAGAAATAATATTGTTAGAATGTCCATATCACCCAAAGTGATCTACAGATTCAATGGAATCCCTATCAAAATTGCAATGGCAGTTTTCACAGAAATAGTATACACACATCTAAAATTTGGAAGGAACCACAAAGTCGCTGAATAGTCCAAGAAACCTTGAGAAAGAACAAAGCTGGTGGCATTATATTCTGATTTCAAACTTTTGTGTTTTTTTTAATTTTTCTTTTTTAAAGATTTTATTTGACAGAGAGAGACACAGCAAGAGAGGGAACACAATCAGGGGGAGTGGGAGAGGGAAAAGCAGGTTTCTTGCTGGGCAGGGAGCCTGATGCAGGGATCAATCCCAGGACCCTGAGACCATGACCTGAGCCAAAGGCAGACACTTAACGACTGAGCCACCCAGGCACCCCAGATTTCAAAATTTATTATAAAAGAATAGTAACTAAACAGTATAGTACTTACATAAAAAGACTCATAGATCAATGAAACAGAACAGAAAGATCAGAAACAAACCCACACATATATGGTCAATTAATTTATGACATAGGAGCCTAGAATATACAATCAAGAAATTAAAGTCTCATCAATAAATGATGTTGGGAAAACTGGGCAGTCACCTGTCAAAAAATAAAACTGGACCACTATCCTACACTGTGCACAAAAGCCAACTCAGAATAGATTCAAGACTTGAACATGAGGGGCATCTGGGTGGCTCACTGGGTTAAGCCTCTGCCTTCAGCTCAGGTCATGATCTCCATCAAGCCCCAATTCAGGCTCTCTGCTCAGCAGGGAGCCTGCTCCCCCCCCCCCTCTCTCTGCCTGCCTCTCTCTGCCTACTTGTGATCTCTCTATCTCTGTCAAATAAATAAATAAAATATTTTAAAAAAAAGAAGAAGAACATAAGACCGAAACCACAAAACTCCTAGAAGAAAACACAAGATTTAAGCTCTCTGACATCAGCCTTGGCAATGATTTTTTTGGATTTGACAACAAAAGCAAAAATAAACATATCAACTAAATAAAATTTAAAAATTTCTACACAAAAGAAACCATTAACAAAATGAAAAGGCAACATATAAAATGGAAGAAAGTATTTGCAAATTAGATATCTGATGAAGGGTTAATATTCAAAATATGTAAAGAACTAATACAACTCATTAGCAAACAAACAATCTGATTAAAAGTGGACAGAGGAACTTAACAGGTATTTTTTCAAGGAAAACATATAAATGGCCAACCGGTACACGAAAAGGTGCACAATATCACTAATCATCAGGGAAAGTCTAATCAAAAACACAATAAGACATCATTTCACACCTGGCTATTAACAAAAAGACAAGAAATAACAAATGTTGGCAAGGATGTGAAAAGGGAACCCTTATGCACTGTTCATAATAGGAAAGAGAGGCTACATGTATGGCAGATTCTTATCACTGCTGCTCGTTATTTTCACTTGTATTACATTGCCCTATTTATCACAGTTTCTTTTGAACAGCTTTTTAAATATTTGGGAAGTGTATATTGCCACCTTCCCCCTCCTGGTTCTCTGCACCCAACTGTCCCACTATTGGTGGGAATATAAATTATTCAGCCAAAATGGAAAATAATATGGAGGTTTTTCAAAAAATTAAAGATAGAATTACCATACGATCCAGCAATCTTGCTTCTGGGTATATATTCAAAGGAAATGAAATCATTGTCTCAAAGAGATGCCCACCTGCAACATGTCCTCTGTAGCATTATTTACAATAGTTAAGAGACAGAAACAAACTAAGAGTCCACCAACAAATGAATAGATGATGAAAATGTGAGATACATACACATATACACACATAAATACTAATCAGTCATTAAAAAAAAGAAGGAAATTCTGTCATTTGGGACAACATGCATGGATTTCGAAAGCCTTATCCCGGGTGAAAGAAGACAGACAGAGAAAGATAAATACTGTATTACCTTACTTATATTGGAATCTAAAGAAACCAAACTCATAGAAACAGAACAGATCAGTGGTTGCCAGAGGTGGGTGTTGGGGGCTGGGTAAAACAGGTAAAGGTGATCAAAAGGTACAAACCTGCAGTCAAAAGACAAGTAAGTTGTGAGGTTTAATGTACAGTAATACATGGTGACTAAATTTAGTTAACAATACTGTATAGTATATTTGAAAGTATATTTGAAAGTTGTTAATTGTAAATCTTCAAAGCTCTCATCACAAGATAAAAACTGCAACTGTGAAGTGATGGGTGTTAACAAAGCTTACTGTGGTAATCATTTCCCAATATATACATATATGAAATCATTATGTTGAACACATTATAGCTAATAAAACTGAGGGGGAAAATGTATAATTACACACCTAGTTGTGAAAAGACAAAATTATAGTGATATGGGTCAGTGGTAGCCAAGCGTTTTAGGTGGAGTAGGAGTAGCTACAAAAAACAGAGGGGGGGAAAAAGACAGAGGGTCAGGACACTCGGTGGCTTAGTTAAGAGTCTGACTCTTCATCTCAGCTCAGGTCTTGATCTCAAGGTTATGAGTTCAAGCCCTATGCTGAGCTCCACACTAGGCATGGACCCTACTTTAAAAAAAGGGAAATTTGGGGGTGGGAGAATGTTCAGCATCCAGATTATGATGGTAACTACATGAACACATGTGTGAAAATTCATAGAACTGTGCACCAAAAGAAAAAAGTCAATTTTACTATACCACAATTTAAAAAATACAATAAAAACAATTCTCTAAGCAAAACAAAATACCCAGAAATATATCAATGCTTACTTTTTAAAATAGAAATTAACAGGAATTCTAGCTTTCTAATACTTTAGCAAATCAAAGCAAGTATTTAATATCATTATTTTAAAATTTTGTAGGCTATGAGTTTGAAAATATCTTATGTCTATAAGTAAGAAGTACTCAAAAACGGATGAGAACATGTTGAAAGAGTACAGAAGGGGGCACGGGATAACTGGGTGATGGGTATTGAGGAGGGCACGTGCTGTGATGAGCACTGGGTGTTATCCACAACTAATGAATTGTTGAACACTACATCAAAAATTAATGATGTACTATATGCTAACTGAACATACTAAAAAAAAATTAAAAATTTAAAAATAAATAAATAAATGACATAGAAACCAGCTGGAAGGGCCTCAGTGACAGAAGAATTGAGCATTAAAGTAAATACTGTAATTTATTGAAAGAAACAGAAACTCATGATCTGTATTGGGACAATAAATAAGTGAAAAAATGGAAAGTCTGATACAGAATGGGATATTTACATAACCTCAAAGTGTCTCTCACAAATTGCTAGTTAATTATGAAAAGAAAATGTAGCGGGAAAAATCAAAATCTTCTGCCATCTGATCGGATACAATGAGAAGAATGTAGCATCACTTCCATGACATTCTTGTCAAAGAGAACAACCTCAATCTAATCATAAGGAACTACCAGACAAACACAGTCTGTGATCTGGATTCATCCTGGTGTTTTTCCACTTGTCCCTCTAACCCTAATACCGCCTGTAAACTAAAAGTCAGATCGAAAGGATTTTGTTAGGTTCAAGATACACATTTTTGCATAATACTTCCAATTTAAGGAAACATAAGTGTTGGAGAAATAAGTTTAAAGACACTCACATGAATTCCAAATATGGCACATTGCATAAAACCATTCACCTAATCTCTTTAACAAGTTAGTGTCATAGAATTCCTTCCTAAAAAGGATGTGTGCATGTGTATAGGTGTGTGTGCGTACATGTACGTGTGTGTGTAGGGAAGGGGTGTTCTAGATTACAAGAAACTTAAGAGAGATAAAACTAGGGGTGCCTGGGTGGCTGAGTTGGTTGAACAATGGATTGTTGGTTTCCGCTCGGGTCATGATTTAGGGGTCACTGAATCATGCCCCATGTCGGGCTTGGCAGGGAGTCTGCTTGACATTCTCCCCTCCCACTGCCACTTCCCTCTCTAAAATAAATAAATAAAATCTTTTTTAAAAAAGACATATAACTAACTGAAAGCCATGTTCCTTAACTGCATTCTGATTTGAAAAAAGTAGCCAGAAAAGATAAGTTTTGGACAAATGGGGATTTTTTTTTTTAAGACTTTACTTATTTATTTGAGACAGAGAGAGATCACAAGTAGGCAGAAAGGCAGGCAGAGAGAGAGAAGGAAGCAGACTCCCTGCAGAGCAGAGACCCCTGATGCGGGGCCCAATCCCAGGACCCTGAGATCATGACCTGAGCCGAAGGCAGAGGCTTTAACCCACTGAACCAACCAGATGCCCAAATGGGGAATTTTAAAAATGTATCAGGTATTACATGTTACTTTTTAAAAAAAAAGATTTTATTTATTTGACAGAGAGAGACACAGTGAGAAAGGGAACACAAGCAGGGGGAGTGGGAGAGGGAGAAGCAGGCTTACTGCTGGGCAGGGAGCCCGATGTGGGACTGGATGCTGGGACGCTGGGATTATAACCTGAGCCACCTAGGTACCACAGATATTAGATGCTATTAAGGAAGTACTATTTTGATGGATGAGGAGGCATGATATTACACTGTTATGCACCTATAATATACTTTAAAACTTAAAAAAAAAATTCCCAAAATGTTTACAATTACTGCATTATAGTGTGGGTATATATGGGTAATGATCATAGCATTTTTTCAACTTTTTTGTATTCTGAAAATTTTCATAATAAAAAGTTAAGGGGAGGGCAACTGGCTGGGTCAGTCAACAGAGCATGTGGCTCTTGATCTCAGGGTTCTGAGTTTGAGTCCCACATTGGGGGTAAAGTTTAGATTAAAAAAAGAAAAAATTAAATGGGGCACCTGGTTAGCTCAGTCAGTAGAACATGACACTCTCAATCTCAGGGTCATGAATTCAAGGCCCACATTGTGCATAGAGCCCACTTAGAATTTTTAAAAACTAAGAAATTAAAAAGTAAAATGGAAGGAAATAGAAGGATCACACAAAATATTCAGAAAAAAAAAAAAACAGTGTAACAAAAATTAATCCAAGAGCTGTTCCTTTAAAAAAAATAAAAAACTTAAGGAAAAATGTAACAAAAAATAGATAATGGGAAGTAACTAGAAAATCTAGACTATTTTAAGATCTTTGAGGATATTTTACATAACTAAGCAAATAAACATGAAAATCTGGATCAAAGCACAATTAATATTTATTCTCTTTATTGAGGCTTTCTCCAGAAGCAGACTAGTTAATAACCATAGAAAAAGGCAAGAAAGTTACAAAAGATCTCTGAAGTCTTTTGAGCATTTAGGGGGCAAATGAGTGCATTGGAGACTGTTCCAAACATCAGTTAACACTGCCACATACTGCCCTCTCATTGTTTCAGTTTCTACGCAGGGGTCTGTGCTTATTTGATTATTTTATTGCAGCCTGCCTTTGTCACTTTACAAAAAGGGTAGAATGCTAATCCTAGTGACAAAAACTATAAACATCTTGAACTATGCAGTTGGAAATCGTAAGATACCAAATTGTGTAAAAGCCTTTATCACAGTAAGACATACAACAAACACAAGCAGTTATTCACCTTCTGGTCATCACTAACGTCTACCCTCTCGTTCTTTCTAGCACCCCAAGTGCAGCAATTCTAGAACCCCATCTGTAACCCACCCACCATGAGCCTGCCACCCAGTTTATACTGTATAATCCATCATTACAACTACTCCCTTGCATACATTGTCAGTGCCTTCGCTTCTCCCTCTTTGTTATTCTCAACTAGGAAAGCCCCAACTCTAATTATATCCATTTCTGTGCCTATTCCACTGCTCACAAAATCACCAGTGGCTGGAGAAAGAACACAATCATACCAACTGACATTACTTTAAATTCATGTCCATTTATCTTCAGTGGGTTTTTGGTATAGCCTGGAATTCTACCTTTTCTCCATAATGCCTTCACTCTTTTAATTTATTATTTCAGATTTTTTTTAAAGTACTTATGTATTTATTGAGAAAGAGAATGTGTGCACTTGATTTGGGGGAGAGGCAGAAGAGAATCTTTAAGCAGACTCCCCACTGAGCGTGGAGCCTGACATGGGGCTTGATCTTACAATCCATGAGATCGTGACCTGAGCCTAAACCAAGAGTCAGACATTTAACCAACTGAGCCACCCAGGAGCCCCTTGATTTCCTATTTCATACGTTCTCTCTTTTTAAATCTCCAAACCTCCTTTCCTAAGCAAGGAAAGGACTCCAGCAAGCGTCCTCCTCTTCCCTGTGTGCTCAATCTTCCCTTTCCACTGGACACATAAGCAGATTATACATTCTTTGCCTCAGCTACTGCTTCATTTTTCTGCTCTCATTTAGAGGAAAACTCAAAAAATTGTCTACACTTGCTGTCTCCACTTCCTCGCCTTTCCTTCTGTTGAACACAACCCACTTAGACTTTCATTCTCAACAGTCCACTGAATCTGAGCTTGTCAACTTCACTGGTGACTTCCTTGTTGCTAAATGCTCAAGTCTTGGTGGTCATCTTAATAATTTCACTATCAGCACCATTCCAACACTGGGGACCCCTTCCTTCTTGAAATACTACTTGCCTTGACTTCTCAGACAAAATCCTCTTGATTTTCCTATTTCTCTCCTTCTAACATAATGCCCTTTACTATTCCTCCTACTTTTCCTGATCCCTAAGTGCTGGAGTGCCCTTAGGCTGAGTTTTCTTCTCTTTTCCATGTATAATCCCTCTGACAGTGACCTCATTCAATCTTAAGGCTGTAACTATCTTTCTGCTGGTTACTGTCAAGTTTTTCTCTATAGCCTTGGAATTCCATACTTATGTATCCATCTGCCATATCTATTTTCCCATTTGGATGTCTACTATAAATCTCCAGCTTATATATATCTGAGACCATACTTCTCATTTCCTCCTGCTCCTTCCCTAATCTTTCCTCTCTTGGCAAATGACCCCTCCATCCCTCTGGTTACTCAGGCCAAACAAACCTTGGAGTCATCCTGAATATTCACTTTCTCTCACGGTCCACATCTGATCCAACAGTAAATCCTGTTGTCTACTTTCACAGTGTCAGGATTTTTGTTCCTCACCTCTATGCTACCATCCCAATCTGAACCACCATTACCTCTTTTCTGCATTAATGAAACTGCCTCAGAATTGAGTTAAATTATAGGACATCCAGCTGGTGTTACGGAGGACTGCTTAGTGTGGGGGTAAAATCTCCACACATTTGGTGTCAGAAACCAAGAGTTGCGTAAAAGTAAAGGAGATACACAAGAGAAGAACTATAGGGAAGGACAGGATTTTTCACAGTGGAAAAGAAGAAAACAAGAGTTCTTTCCTAAACAGAAAACTTCCAAATCAACCACAGCAAATGAACACCTTGATAGAAACATGAGCAAAACACAAGAAACATATATTTCATAGAAGGAAAAAATGAAAATTGACCTAAAATTATATTTAACCTCTAATCAAAGGACGCAAAGGAAAAAAAATGAGCTGTATGTCTTAACCTATTTGAAAGAGAGACAGAAAGTATGTGCACGAGCAGGGGGAAAGGCAAAGGGAAAGGGAAAGAGAGAATCTCCAGCAAAATTCCCACGAGCACACAGCCTAATAAGGGGCTCAATCCCTGACCCCGACCAAAGTCAAGAGTTGGATGTCCAATCAACTGAGTCACCCAAGTGCTCTGGAAAAGATTTTTTAAATGACATCATACAGGGTCACCTGGCTAGCTCAGCTGGTAGAGAATGTGACTCTTGATCTCAGGGTTCAGAGTTTAAGCCCCATATTGGGCATGGAGACCACTTTAAAAAAAAATTCAGGGCAGCCTGGGTGGCTTAGTTAAGCCTTGGTCTTTGGCTCAGGTCATGATCTCAACATCCTGGGATTAAGCCCCACAGGCAGGCAGGCCAGGCTCTCTGCTCAGCAGGAAGTCTGCTTCTCCTTCTCCCTCTGTCTCTCTCCACTGCTCATGATTTTTCTCTCTCTCAAATAAATAAAATCTTAAAAAATAAAATAAATTGAAAAAAAATTCAAAATGTATATTTAAGGGGAGCCTGGCTGGCTCAGTTGGTAGAGCACGTGACTCTTGATTTTGGGATTATAAATTTGAACCCTATATTAAATGCAGAGATTACTTAAAAAAATAATAAAAATCTTAAAAATAAAATAAAATGACATCATTCAATGAACAGTCTCATTTTTTAAGGGGTTGTATATTGGCCCTAATCATTTCTGGAGAATAGTTTGGAAATAGATAGTAAAATTTTTTTTTTTTTTTTAAAGATTTTATTTATTTATTTGAGAGAGAGACAGTGAGAGAGAGCATGAGCAAGGAGAAAGTCAGAGGGAGAAGCAGACTCCCCATGGAGCTGAGAGCCCGATGCGGGACTCGATCCCGGGACTCCGGGATCATGACCTGAGCCGAAGGCAGTCGTCCAACCAACTGAGCCACCCAGGGGTCCCGATAGTAAAAATTTTTAAATGCATTGTTTTTGATCTAGATTTTTCAATATTTATTCCAAGGATATAATCAGACAATTTTTCAAAAATGAACACATTGGATTCCACTCTGGGACTACTGATAATGTTAAAACATTCAAAATAGCCTAGATTTAACAAATTACTTTAACCTTGTTTAAATTCTGGTGCATTCAAAAAATAAATTCTGATATCTTCACACAGTGGGAATTTACACAGGTGCTAATGACCACTATGAAATGTTCCTTGATATAATATTAAGTGAAAAAAAAAATGCAAGTTTCAAAAATACTCCATATATTCCCACCTTAGTTAGGATTCTAAGTGAATTTTTCCTGATTTTTTATAATTTTTATATTGTTCAAATTTTTTATGCACCAGTTATCTTTTAAAAACAGACAAAATAATAAAGGTATTTTCATTTTAAAAAACAGGTGACAGGACGCCTGGGTGGCTCAGTGGGTTAAAGCCTCTGCCTTCGGCTCAGGTCATGATCCCAGGGTCCTGGGATCGAGCCCTGCATCGGGCTCTATGCTCAGTGGGGAGCCTGCTTCCCTCTCTCTCTGCCTGCCTCTCTGTCTACTTGTGATCTCTCTCTCTGTCAAATAAATAAATTAAATCTTTAAAAAATAAAAAATAAAAAGCAGGTGAGGTGTTAGTAAGTCCAAGCACTGTCTGTTGAGAACCCTGACTCCTCATTTGTGATCTCAGAACAGTCTGGTGAAAATAGTGCAGAGTTCAAATTGTAAGATAGACTATATTCCCTTTTTTTTTTTTTAAGATTTTATTTATATATTTGTAAGAGAGAGTACAAGCAGGAGGGTAGCAGGCAGAGGGAGAAGCAGGTTCCCCTCTGAGCAGGGAGCCTGGAGCGGGACCAGACCGTGGGATGATGACCTGAGCAGAAGGCAGCCACTTAATCAACTAAGCCACCCAGGCATCCTGATAGCCTATATTCCTGATAAAGTTTATTCATCTATACAATGGTGGCATTTATTTACTTTGGCTAATTTATTTACTATTGGCTAAGTCCAATAACATAATAAAAATGAAAAAAATTTTCAGAATTTTTTTCCAAATACAATAAACTCATAAACTAACAAAGTAAAATGATTACCTATCTCCCTTTGGTTTTCTTTTTTGTAGTGTCTTCCCTTTGGGTCTTCTTTCACTTCCTAAACAGGGGCTCCCACCAGGTCCAGTTACCCGTATTGATTCAAGGCCTTTGGAAGATTTTTTAAATGTGAATTCCACTGGTTCTCCTTCTTTTAGGCTTCTAAATCCTTCCATGAATAATTTGCTCTGTAAAGTACAGGGGAGGGAAAGAGAGAAAGAGAAATCATGATTATTAATACTTTATAAGTTTTCTCTATGACTTAAAAATTAATATAGCAAGATAGTCATTACTACCCATTATAAATCATAAAGTCTCTTTAAGCTCAGTAAAAGTTATACCATTTGGCAATACTTAAAAAAATTTTAATGTGCACATTATTTGACCCAGCAATTCAACTCTGGGCACTCTCCTACAGACATACTCACACACAGAAGTTCAAAAACAGATGGAGAAGATGACCTACACCAAAATTCACTACAGTACTATCTGTTAAAAAAAAAAATTACAACTGCCCCCATGTCCATCAATGGGAAACCGATTACACAAATTACAGCAGAGCTATATTATGTAGTACTATTAAGCCATTAAAAGAAGATCTATACGTCTTGCCATTTAAGACATGGATGGACCTAGAGGGTATTAGCCTAAGTGAAATGAGTCAAACAGAGAAAGAAAAAACTATATGATTTCACTTATATGTGGAATCTAAAAAAACAAAACAGAAATAGATCCACAAATACAGAACATGTATTAGGGCAAAATGGATGAAAGGTAGTGGGAGATACATACTTCCAGTTATGGAAAGAATAAATCACCTGGTAAAAAGTCAAAGAGAATATAGTCAGTAATAGTGTAACAGCATCATATGGTAACGATTGTAGCTACACTTGCAGTGAACACAGCATAATGTATAAACTTGTATGCTGTACATCTGAAGCTAATGTAATATTTTGGGTCAACTCTACTTCAATTAAAAAAAACATAATTTTTAAAAAGATCTATACGTATTAATGTGAAAAAATAAACACGTAATATCACTGAGTAAAAATATATAGGGAAGGACAGCATATCTACCATAATTTCATCTATGCAAATAAGTTTTTAACAGATAAATGCTTATTTTTATAGAGATAGGGTTTCACACAACAGTCATTTTCTTCAGTCTTTTGTTTTGTTTTGTTTTTGGAAAATGTGGAAGGTTGTTGGTATACATATTATTATAATTTCAAAGGAAACAGATTTTTTAATTTAAAAGATGGTTGATTTTTGTGGGGAAAAATGTTCCTGATTGCAAAAGTGTAACCTTGGTTACTAATATTAATTGGCTCTTTTGATCTAACTCTTTTCATCAAAGCCAATGTGTGAATTCAAAATATACTAAAAATAATCAAATCGTTAGTTTTATTTCTTAAGACACCTTTGTGTATTTTATGGGTCTAATTTGGAACATCATGTAGTTTTCAAAGACTTTTATGAATTTGGGGGTAAAAGGAAGCAAAACTAAATATGATGGAGCCCTTAGGTCAAGTCCATTTCTTTAAGTAAATAGCTATGCGGCTTCGAATGAGCCATTCCATCGCTTTTCTGTTTATCCATAAATTTAAGGGATTTGAGTTTCCCCACGTGTGTTCTGTGGCACAATGGTTCTGAGAAAGACTCCATGAAAAAAGGATTTTGTGGTCAAATAAGTTTGTGAAATGGTGTATCTTGCTTCTCCTCAGTTGAGTCACATTAGCATATTAAAGTCTCTGAAATTCTATACCCCTCCCCTCCACCACCTAAATAAAAATCTTGTTTGACTGTGTGTATTTAATCCAGCAATTTCCTGACCAAACTGATCCCAGAGCCCGCCCTTTATGGCTGCGGTTGACAAGCACACTTAGCGAGATACTGGACCACAAAGTCTTTACTCCTCCCAAGTCCATGACTCTAAAGGCAGCTGAATAACAACATACAACCGAATAATTATATGGGACGAATAAAAACAACACTTCAAAATTTAAGATTAAAGGAGACTATTCACAGTGAAAGTGATATGACACATGAAAACAAGGTTTTTAACCAGTCATCCGATGCTTCAAAATCCTTCATGTGGAAGTCTGCAAATTGGCACCAGCTTCTTTGCTGTCAGATGCTATGCAGAAGTCAGGAGGAAAGAATCACAATTGCCTATGCTGTTTAAAATTAAAAATATATATATATATATATATATATATATATATATATAGTTCTTAAAGCTTTATTTAATATTTTCATATCTTATTTTTTCCTCCTAGGCTTTATCCTCACTAATTATAAATAGTCCTTTTGCTTTCATTTCCTTTCTTACTCCCTACTCAAGAAAAGTGCAGATTATCAAATCAGATGGAAGTGGAGCATACATGAGTCAATTAAAGTAATTAAGAAAATGAAGGGAAAACAGTTTTAATTAGAGCTATCATAGGTTCATGTGTTTTTTGCTGTAATAAAAATTCTATCACTTATTTTCTCACAGTTCCTAGTATATAGGTGTTCTTTATTTTCTATTATAATTTTATAATTTTTGATAGGTTTCATTAATAAATTGAATTACTTCTCCAAATTAAAGTTAAAATTCTACCCTTATGGTCCGTTAAGTTCTGGCTTTTCTTCGTGGTATTCCTAAGGAATATTTTTTTTAAATTCTATCTCATATTACTCCTTCCCCGTATTAGTACATAAGGCAATTCAGATTCATACTAATTGACAAGAACTATTGACAAGGAACAATAATATCCCCAAGAAATTATAATCGCTTTGCAAGAAACAGATAAGGATTCAGAGATTATTGTATCTTTGTTACTATATCAAAATTGCTGTCACATTGGTGGGAAAGATTTGTTGAAATATAGGGAATTCTCTATTATTTCTTCACAAAAAATCAACTTCTCCCCTTGACTCAAAAATTTTAATTAAAGGTGCCTCCATTTTTCCAGTCACACTATTTCCAATCCTTAGTTATACCCAAACCATTCACTGAATCTTGTGAATTCTTACTTCACAATCTGTATCATTGGCCCAAACCATTTTGTGGGATTGCCACTGCCCGACTTCAGGCCCTAACTATCTCCTACCCAGATGAACATAATGGTTTCCTCGTTGCTATTAAAACGTCGAGTCTCCTCCCTACACCACAGCATCTTCCATATCCACACAGTCTCTCAGAATAAATCTTACCCTACTAGTCTCCTGTCTCAACATTCTAAAATATCTCTCCTGGACTGTAGGTTGAGGCGATTCATAATCTTATTTTTAGTATGCCTTCCAATTCTTTTCCCATTACTGTAAATCACAATTTCTCCATTAGTAAAGCCGGATGACTTGTACTTCCCTGAAAACACTTTATTTTCTCATCTCCACACTCCAGCTTATGCTGGTAGAGACGCACACTCCAAGTCAGAACTGCCTGTCAAAATCTTACTCAATATTCCAGACACAGTTCAAATGATCCTTTGTGTAATCATCCTCAACAGCTGCAAGTTGTAAATTCTCTCCTCTTTCATTTAATTGATTCTTCTGTAGAGTTTTCACAATATACTGCTGTATATGAAGTTACTAGCCTTACTTTTTATTTGTTCTTTTGGCTTTATCTTCTCCTGAAAGCCAGGAATTTTGATATATATCTTAGTATCTCCCAAAGGGCTTATTTAGCAAAATGCCTGCAGATAGATATCATTCAGTATGTACTTAAAAGAACTGTAGACTTAACAACAGTTAAGATCCTTAAGGGTTATTTAATCCAACTCCCCCTTGGGGGGGGAAAAAAAAAGGTGAACTGCAGTTGAAGGAGTGAAGTGAATTGCTCATGCAAATTCAAATTTTTCAGCTTCTACTTCTACTACATAAAATAAATTCTCATATTTTTAATGTCAAGGTGACACTGTGTATGGTACAAGTGGGATAGAATACTTACATACTTATAGGATTATAATGCTTCATGGTAATAGCCTTATTCCCTAACTCCATTCCTTGTTCTTCCTTCTTCTACCCATATTCTCCAATCATCCTCATTGAGGTGCCATACAATCCATCAAATTCTGCCTATGGTGAACAGATTTATGTAGAATTTTCAGAATTCTAGATTTTTGAAATAAAGATTTATGTTGATTTTTCCTTGACCTACACAGAAGACCTTCATAAGGCAAGACTCTGGTGTTTGGGCTTATATCCCAACTGTGCCATTTGTCTGGACAAAATGAAAATTTATTCTCTATAGGACAGCATCACAGTTATTGAAGGAATAAACGAACAGAGGAAAGAAGGAGCATTTAGAAAAAGGTGCTGACATGAACACTAAGATATCAGGCACTTACAATAAGGACAGGCCAATTTTGAATGTATTCCTACTAATTCATCTGACACTTTTCATTCATGTTCTTCTTCCTCCAATCAAATAAGGTGACCTTTTCTCCCACTTCCCTTTATTCCAAATTTTAAAATTCACTGTGGCTCAAATTTATTTCAGAACTAGAAAAATACTGGCTTTCGATTTCCTTGTTATACTCCCTTTCCTCTTCCCAATCATTTTAAAATGACTTGCAGAGAATGGCAGTAATATGGAGACAAACGAGAATGGTCCAAATGCTATACTTTATTTGTCAAGTACCTCTATCCAACCTTCCAGTTAGTAATAGGATCATTTATTGCTCTTGGCACATGCTATTTCTTTCCACTAGACTGGGAAGGCCCTGAAGTGTTGCTACAGTTTTGTGTTTGGTTATCCTTAGAAGAAAGAGTATATTTTCCTCTCTAGGAAGCTTAAGCTGACTTCTAATTCAAGATGGTCTCATGTTATTCTTCAAAAGCCACCAAACTGACAGTAAAATAATAAAAAGAAACAGACTCAGAAGAAGGGTGTCTTCTGAGACACCCATCATGGTGTCTGGGTGGCTTCGTTGGTTAAGTGCCTGACTCTTGATTTTGGCTCAGGTCACGAACTCAAGTTGTGAGATCAAGCCCTGTGTCAGGCTCTACCTGACCATGCAGTCTGCTTAGGATTCTCTCTTTCTCTCTCCCTCTGCTCCCACCTTAAAATGAAAAAAAAAAAAAAAAAAAAAAAAAAAAAAAAAAAGCCTCTCCCTCTGCCCCCCTAAAAAAAGAGGGGTGCCATCAACAGAAAGCTAATGCAAGAAATTTCTGGAAGTTAGAAAGCCGACTGGGGTACCAGGCTGGCTCGGTCAGAAGACCATGTGACTCTTAATCTTGGGATGTGAATTTGAACCCCACATTGGGTATAGACATTACTTTAAAAAAGAGAGCTCATTGATTAATTAAATTGAAGGAGCCACACCCTAGAAAACCAATAAAGCAGGCTACAGCAGAAGGAGAAACCAATATTCCTAAGATACCCCAGAGAGGCTATGTGGAGACTCAACATGTACAATGAAAAGCAAGAGTGAGAAGTGGGCTTGGAACCCAGGGGATTAATGGAAGGTTTGTAATGGACTAGATGCTTTTATCCTCTATCCCTATTCCTACCTTACATGTGCAAACAGCCAAACATTATCCCAAAACAATTGTAAGGCTGTTCTCTTAAGACACTGAAGGTAATATCTCGACAACTGGTGAAATAATGGATCCTACACACAAATCCTTATTTATTCTGGCAATTTAGAATGGGTTAGAGAAGGACTGTCTCCCTACCCACTCAACCTTCAATCATTCTTATCTCTCATTCTTATCCCTCATGCATATATCTGCAGGGCCAACTAAGAATCACAAAACATGGGCGCCTGGGTGGCTCAGTGGGTTAAGCCGCTGCCTTCGGCTCAGGTCATGATCCCAGGGTCCTGGGATCCAGCCCCGCATCAGGCTCTCTGCTCAGCAGGGAGCCTGCTTCCCTTTCTCTCTCTCTGCCTGCCTCTCTGTCTACTTGTGATCTCTGTCTGTCAAATAAATAAATAAAATTAAAAAAAAAAAAAGAATCACAAAACATGCAGCATAGTAAAAAAAAAAGATCAAGATAAATGAGGAAAGGAAATTTCATGCACCATCTAATCAGTATCTCCAGAGATATCTGAAACAATTTAACATCATAAAACAAAACAACCATAACCAGAGAATTAAAAAAGAATTAATAAAGTCAAAAATGATTGTTGAAATCAAGTGGGATGGAAGTAAAAGATTAGAAAGTCACCCGGGACATAGAAAAAAGGACCCCCAAAAATGAAATATATGAGAAAATATTTCAGAAGTAAAGAGGACTAATCTAAATGGGAGAGATAACAAAGAAGATGAAGGGGTGCCTGGGTGGCTCACTCAGTTAAGCAGTTGCCTTCAGCTCAGGTCACAATCTGAGGGTCCTGGGACAGAACCCACTGGGAACCCATTGGGCTCCCTGCTCAATGGGGAGTCTGCTTCTCCCTCTCCCTCTGCCTGCTGCTCCCCTGCTTGTGCTCTCTCTCTCCGTGTCAAATAAATAAATAAAATCTAAAAACAAACAGAAAACAAAGACAATGAAAGAAGAAAAATGAAATATAAGAGAATTGCCCAGAGCTAAGGGAAATGCCAAGGAGTGGCCCTATACTGGGTGGAGGCATAAAACTTTTATGTAAGATGTACATTTTTTAGTGTACATTTTTTAGTGCATGGAGAGAGAAATGTTAATGGGGACTGAAGATAATTATCCAAACTGACATAACAGTTTAACCACATGCTTGTCCTGCAGTATCATTAATACATGTCTGTGATAACCAGAAACTTAGTTTAAGGGTACTATTAAGGGTGTGACCAAAAATGAGGTTGAAAATGCTAGTTAAAGCCAGATAATGGAAAATTTTAATTGCCAGCCCGAGCATTGTATTCTATCTAAAATAAAAATCTACTTGATTTTTTTTTTCCTGGGTTTTAGATTGAATGTGTGTTTTAAAAAATTTAACTTCTTTGGCAATACTGTGGATGTGTGGGGGATATGAGCAACCTACGCGGGGGTGCCTGCTACAAGGTACAATCATAACCTTAGCAAGAGATTGTTACAACTAATCTGAAAGATGAAAGAAGGAATTGATTTTGCAAAACACTTAAGGAGTCATACTATCATCTCTTCTAAATTATTACTTGTCCCATGTAACAATTCACTGTTAAAATGGATAGTGGTGTTCTAATAGTAATACTTGTTTACAAGATGGTCCAAGAGCTTCACCAAGAAAGGATCATCTAACTCAGTCACCTAGGAGACAACTCTAAAAATCACAATCTGGCTTTTTCCTTTCTTTTTTACTATCATTCCTTGAACACATCAGTATCTTGATAGTTGACTCTCTAACTATAACAATAACTTTAAATGATTCACTCCATTTTTAAGACAGCATAATGAGAATATAATTAAAAATTAAATTGTAGGGGTGCTTGGATGGCTCAGTTGGTTAAGTGTCTGACTCTTGGTTTCAGCTCAGGTCATCATCTCAGGGTTGTGGGATCAAGCCCCAAGTCTGGCTCCCACTCAGCAGGGAGTCTGCTTGAGGGTCTCTCCCTCTCTCTCTCTCTTTCTTTCTGCCCTTCCCCCTATGCTTACATTCTCTCTCTCTCTAAAATAAAATAAATGAATCTTTAAAAAAAATTAAATCGTAGGGGTGCCTGGGTGGCTCAGTGGGTTAAGCCGCTGCCTTCGGCTCAGGTCATGATCTCAGGATCCTGGGATCGAGTCCTGAATTGGGTTCTCTGCTCAGCAGGGAGCTTGCTTCCCTCTCTCTCTGCCTGCCTCTCTGTCTACTTGTGATCTCTCTCTGTCTAATAAATAAATAAAATCTTTAAAAAAATTAAATCGTAGAAGAATTCTAGTCCAATAAAGCTGGGTGATAAGAGGTATGTTTAAAAAAAAATACAAAACCTCACAGATTCCTGTATAACAGTTAATAGTAGATTAAAGAGCTGAAAAACTTCATGAAAATTCAAATATATTGTTTCTTTTCAATATTTTTATGAGGCAAAGACTGTTTTTCTCTAATGTAGTAGTGGAAAAATATACCGTTAATGAAGGGGAATTAATTATTACACAATATACAGTTGTAGAGGTATTATACAACATGCATAAGTAATTCAGGGACTTCCAAAGATTATATGCTTTTGATCTACATGCCAAGATACTCCAGGATAATTAAGCCTGCACCCACAAGAACACAACAGAAAGATCACTAGAGTAAGCAGGGATCTAGCCTTGGCTCCATAACATAAGTGTGGTACAACCATGGACAAATTGCCTACAACTGAGTAAGTCTCCACCTCTTGTTTTTGTTATAGACACAGATCTCTAGCCTTTATTATAACTCTTTTGGAAAAGAATCTGTGTCTTCACTGTCTTTGTAGACATAAGTAGAATATATTTTAGCTAATGTTGAACTATCCTTTTATGTATTATTATTATTTCTTAATTTATTGAAGAGTAGCAAGACTTTAGGTCTTACTTAACTCAAATTCCTTTTCTTTTTTTAAATATTTTATTTGTTTATTTGACAGCTAGAGAGAGAGCACAAGTAAGCAGAGTGGCAGGGAGAGGGGCAGAGAGAGAAGCAGGCTCTCTGCTGAGAGCCTGACGCGGGGCTCGATCCCAGGACACCGGAATCATGATCTGAGCAGAAGGCAGCCTCTTAACCAACTGAGCCACCCGGGTGCCCCTTAACTCAAATTCCTTAAGAAAACAAAAACTAATGATGTACTGCATGACAACTAACATAACATAATAAAAAGGGAAAAAAAAACTAAAAGAAATATGGTAGCAGTGTCAAGTATACCCAAGAGAATTAAAAAAAAAAAAAAAAAAAGGGGATGCCTAGGTGGCTCAGTCGGTTAAACCATTGCCTTCAGCTCAGGTCATGACCCAGGGTCCTGGGATCGAGTCCTGCATCCAGCTCTCGGCAGGAAGCCTGTTTTTCTCTCCACCTCTGTCTGCCACTCTGTTGCTTGTGTGCTTTCTCGTTCTCTGGCAAATAAATAAATAAAATCTTTAAAAAAAAAAAAAAAAGAAAGAAAGAAAGATGCATGCTGTACTCTAGAAGTTGAAGTTTACTGACCTTTACCTAAATAGATCAAATCCAGCTGAACTCCAATCAAATCACTAAATTTCACATAAAAAATGGGATTTTTCTACTTTCCTTGAATATGAAAGGAAGCCTTTGGAAAGTCCCTCCATTTGGCCTGTCCTTCAAAACTGAGAAGGGCAGCACTAAAACTAGCAACACTACTAGGATGGCATTTAAGAAGGCATCATGGAAAGCATACAGGTTTAAAGCATACACAGTTTAAAGGATTTGAATACTGGGTTTGAATCCTAATTCTATTACTCACAACCCCAAGCTGCATGACCATACACATATTAAAAAAAAACTAAAAACAAACTTGTGCTCTCGTTTCTTTATCTGTCAACCCATGATAATAATATCTTCCAGAAAGAAAAAATATCTACTACAGTTATGGTTAGATTCCAAATAACTAGTGTAAAATGCCTACAACAGTGCTTGGCAGGGGTGCCTGGGTGGCTCAGTGGGTTAAGCCTCTGCCTTTGGCTCAGGTCATGATCCCAGGGTCCTGGGATCCAGCCCCGCATCAGGCTCTCTGCTCAGCAGGGAGCCTGCTTCCCCTCCTCTCTTTCTCTCTGCCTACTTGTGATCTCTCTCTCTGTGTCAAATAAATAAATAAAATCTTAAAAAAAAAAAAAAGCATGATGTTTAGTGTAGCATTCTCCAGAACGTTTCATTATTTCCTCAATACCATAATCACAATATGAATATTTAGAACATTGAAGCTATAGGTCTCCTCAATTCATGTTCATCTTTTATATCCTGTTTTAATATTGCTTAAAATTTCTTAGCTGATAAATTAAATTGTATGAAATTAATTCTCATTGTGGGAGAATCTTATTTTACTGCCTCTCTTTGAAAATAAGAGATACTTAATACATGATGGCTAAAAAAAAATTTTTTTAATCCCTATCAAATCTAAGCTTCAATGATATTCATGTTTCATGAAATTGAAAGATTATACACTTCAGTTAGATCTTACTTTAAAATACACATCTCAAAAAATGGTGCTAGATTAACTGACATCTGCATGCAAAAAAAAAAAAAAAAAAAAAAAGATTCCAAACAGTTCTTTCACGAAAATTAACTTGCCATGAATCCTTGAGTTAAATTTAAAACACAAACTATAAAACTCCTAGAAAATACCACCGGAGAAAACCTAATGATCGTGGGTATGGTGATGACCTTTCAGATACAACTGCAAAGCATGAAACAGAAAAGAAATAATTGATAAGCTAGACTTGATTAAAATTAAAAACTTTTGCTCTGTAAAACATGCAACTGATAAAGAATTATTTTTCAAAATGCACAAAGAACTCTTAAAACTCAATAATAAAAAAAGACCAACAAACTAATTTAAAAATGGGCCAAAGACCTAATGTACACCTCACCAAACAAGATATGTGGATGGCAAAGATGCATTAGAAAAGATGTTCAGCATCACGTGGTATCAGGGAAATACAAATTAAAACACCTGGTAGAATGGCCAAAATCTGAAATACTGACAACACCAAATACCAGTGAGATATGGTACAGTTACTGGTAACACCAGGGCCTCTCAATCATTGCTAATGGGAATGCAGAATAGCACACTCACTCTGGAAGACAGTTTCAAATATCTTAACAAAACCAAATATACTCTCATCACGGGATCCAGCAACTGTGTTCTTTGGTATTTACTCAAAGGAGCCAAAAACTTATGTCCACACAAAAATCTGGATATGGATATTAATAGCAGCTTTATTCGTAACTGCCAGAACTCAGAAACAACCAAGATGTCCTTCAGTACCTGAATATATAAGCTGTGACATATCCAGAAAATGGAATTATTAATCGCTGAAAAACAAATGAGTTATCAAGGTGCATATTACTAAGTGAAAGAAGTCACTTTGAAAGAAGCCAATCTGAAAAGGCTACATATTGTATGATTCCAATTACGTGACTTTGTGTAAAAGGTAAAATGGCAACAGTGAAGAAATTAGTGGTTTCTAGGGATTGGGAAGAGTGGAAGATGAGGAGGGATAAATAGGTAGAGCATGGAGGATTTTTAGGCAAGGAAAATGGTCTGTATGAAACCATAACAATGGATAGATGTTGTTATACATTTGACCAAACCCACAGGACATCAAGAATGAACCATAATATAAACTAAGGACTTTGGGGTAGTTGTGATGAATCAATGTAGGTTCATCAATTGTAAAAAATATACCACTGTAGTAGGGGATGTTAAGAATGGGCCCCAACCCACACCACACCCCAAGCTCCAGGGAGTGGAGAGGGGGCTAGAGATTGAGTTTAACTACCAATGCTCAATGTAGGTATTGTAGGTCAGTGTAGTAGGTTTTATAATGAAACCTCCATAAAAACTTAAAAGATCTGATTTGGAGAGCTTCCAGGTTGGTGAACCCATGGAGGTGGTGGTAAAGTCTTGTGTCTAGAAAGGGAGTGGATGCTCTGTGCCCTTCCCACATACTTTGCTCTTTGCATCCCTTTCATCTGCTTATTCCTGGGTTATGTCCTTTTATAATAAACTAGTGATTTAGTAAATAAAATGTTTCTTTGTGTTTATGAACACCTCTAGCAAATTAATCAAACCCAAGGAGGAGATCACTGGAAACTCTAATCTATAGCCATTAGATCAGAAGCACAGGTGATAAAGTGGACTTGGGACTACTATCTAAAGTGGGGTTCTGGGAGCAGTCTGGTACCAAGATCCCTTAACCTGCACGATTTGATAATAACTGCTGGCTGACAGTGACATAATTGAGCTGAACTGTAGATTGTATAACCCTCAGCTGGTATCAGAGAATTTGCTCGATGATATGGGGAAAAATTTCACAAATCTGAATTGGAGTCAGTATTTTACAGAGCAACTAGAACTCCCATACATTGCTGGGAGGAATATAAAATGGTAGATCTACTTTGGGATTAAGTTCAACTTCTAAAATTTCTAACAGAATTAAATATATACCTGTCTTATAACCCAGTATTTCACACTCCTATTTATTTATTCAAAAGAAATGAAAACACATGTCTACTCAAAGATTTGTGGAGAAACATTTATAACAGGTTTATCCATTGTAGTTAAAAACTAAAAACAGGTTAGCCTTCAGTAATAAAGCAGATAAATAAATTGTGCTATGCACATACAATGGAATACTACTGAATAAAAAAAGGAATGAACTACTAGCATACACATCACAATACTTCTTAAAAACTGTAAAGGGTCTTTGACTTTTACCTCAAATGAAAGGTGAAAACTTAGCCTGCTAGAATTTCACAGGTGTTTACAAAGCACAGTACTATGGAGTCAGAGACAAAGGACAGTTTATTATTCAGAGCAATAATAGTAACAAGTAATCAGCATTTTTGAGCTGGTTCTACAAGTCCTTATTCCCACAGGGTGATAGGAAGAAGGCCAAATGAAACCTACACATGGTGTGTTGCATTACAAGAGAGGAACACTGAGCTTAGGGAAGCTGAATTTTTCATAATGGGCAGTAAGCACGCTTGCCCTTTACTCTGGAAGGAAACACTATCTCTGTGTTCCAAGGTAGTTTGCTGTATAAACATCCTTGAAAAGGTAGCCCAGAACAAAGAAGAGCCGTTGCCCCACTCACAAGTCATGCAGCAATCTGAGAGAGCTAGAGAAAATTGTCTCCCAACAATACTGAGTGAATGCAACTTTATACAAAAAGAGTACAGACTGTGTATTCCATTTGTTTGGATTTCTAGAACACACAGATATGACCTATGTAGGAAAAACATTTAGAATAATTGTTGCCTGTGGATGGGTGTGGGATAACTGAGGAGGGACATGCAGAATCTTCCTGGAGTGATAATGTTCACCCTGACAGTGGTTCGGGTTACAAAAGTATAGACATCTGTCAAAGTTATTGAAAGGTACTTAAGGTACTTAAACTTTGTGCATTTCATCATATATCAATTTTATCTCAGAAAAGATATTGAACTCTAGTTAATGATATGCATGATGAAAGATTTAGGGTAAATTGATGTCTGCAACTTCTTTAGAAATGCATCAAAAAGTTAGGTTAATGGATCCACAGGGACATAACAGGTGTAGAGTTATGTGACAAAAACAAGTATAGGAAAACGTTAATTATACAATCTAGATGTTGGATGTAATGGTGTTCACTGTTGAAATTCTATCAACTTCTTTGTTTCAAATTTTTTATTCAAAAATACGTAAAAGTACATCTTTAACAGATACTTCATGGGTGAGAAACATCTTGGCATACTTGATTTTTTAAAAAAAGTATTAAATTGAAATGGAGGTTTTCATTATTACATTTATAAAGTATCTAGTAAGACCAATGTGTACATGGTACTATATTGGACATTACCAACAAATTTCAGAAAATCAAATATTCTAGTGACTTACAATCTGAAATTCTATATTACTTATGTAATTGGAAAAGGAGAGAAGGTGAATGGCAGGATGGTGAGAAATAGAGAGAGATGAGTAAGAAGTAAGAAATGAGACTAAAGGGGCGCCTGGGTGGCTCAGTGGGTTAAGCCGCTGCCTTCGGCTCGGGTCATGATCTCGGGGTCCCGGGATCGGGGAGCGCCTGCTTCCTCCTCTCTCTCTGCCTGCCTCTCTGCCTACTTGTGATCTCTCTCTGTCAAATAAATAAATAAAATCTTTAAAAAAAAAAAAAAGAAATGAGACTAAGGAAAATGAATAATATTTTTATAGTCATCTACAGAGAGAATCTGAAGAATTAATGTCAGGATGTACACTCTAGACTGCTGGACTAATGCCCAAATCAGAAAGGCAGCAGGAAGGTGATTTAGGGAAAAACACGTGGGAACACAGATCATGAAACTAAAGCAAAAAATGATACAGAGATCATGCTTTCCTTTTATGCATATTTTCTGAGGAGTTATACTTGATCCTTTCCTCCCAGATAATTTCTACCTTCAGCTTGGGGCTGATTTGGCTTTGAAAACACTATGATATTCACTCTTTATTACAATGGGGATAAGTACAGGGAAGATGAATCAATGAGAAGTGTGTTTACTTTTCCTTTAGAGCTGGCAAAAAATTAGAAACCTCTCAAACTGCACATATAATACTAAAGATTCTGAACTTATCTTTTTTGTTTTATCCAATGGAAACAAAAACAAATACAAAACACCACATCAGCTATCTACAGCTAATACTACTTGCCCCCCATCTGAAGCCCTATGAAAGAGTGATTTTTTTAAACTAAATTTTTTTTCTTTTTTTTTTTTAAGTAGGCTCCACACCCAGCATGGAGCCCAATACAAGGCTTGAACTCACAACTCATCTTAAGACAAGACCTGACCCAAAAAAAAAAAAAAGAGTTGAAAGCTTAACTGACTGAGACACCTAGGTGCCCCTAAACTAAATTTTTTTTTTTTTTTACAAATTTAAACTCTGGAAATGCTTCACTGACTCTAAAATTTACTTGAATTTTTACTTTTAAGTATATTTTTAAGTGCATTAAAATCTATAACATCAAAGTCATATTATGCTCTTAATTAAGTTAGGGAAACCATAATGTCTCTTGGCACGACGAGGTTTAAAAATTTCATGCATGTGTGCAGATTTCAGAAGCTTCTACTGGTATCTTTCAGTGAGTGTATTAAAACTTGTGCTTTTGGGGTGCCCAGGTGGTTCAGTGGGTTAAAGCCTCTGCCTTCAGCTCAGGTCTGATCTCAGGGCCTTGATCTCAGGGTCCTGGGATTGAGCCCCGCATTGGAGGGGGGGGGCTCTGCTCAGCAGGGAGCCTGCTTCCTCCCTCTCTCTCTGCCTGCCTCTCTGTCTATTTCTGATCTCTCTCTTTCTGTCAAATAAATAAATAAAATATTAAATTAAAAAAAAAAACTTGTGCTTTAGATTTATAGTACAGTAGTATAGTTCTGTACTGCTCTTTCATTAAAGCTTTTTTTTTTTTTAAGATTTTATTTATTTGACCGAGAGGTCACAAGTAGGCAGAGAGGCAGGCAGAAAGAGGAGGACGCAGGCTCCCCACTGAGCAGAGAGCCTGATGTGGGGCTTGATCCCAGAACCCTGAGATCATGACCTGAGCCGAAGGCAGAGGCTTAACCCACTGAGCCACCCAGGCACCCCTTACCTCAGGTTTTTTTTTTTTTTAACTATTTGATTTTTTTTTTTAAGATTTTATTTATTTACTTGACAGACAGAGATCACAAGTAGGCAGAGAAGCAGGCAGAGAGAGAGAGGAGGAAGCAGGCTCCCCGCTGAGCAGAAAGCCCAATGCGCTTGATCCCAGGACACTGGGATCATGACCTGAGCTAAAGGCAGAGGCTTTAACCCACTGAGCCACCCAGGTGCCCCACTATTTGATTTTTTTTAACTCTTACTTTTATAAAACTAAACTTAAAAAACAAAATCAGAGAAAGAGATCTAAATTCACTGTTTCTATTGCCTCCTGATCCATTTATTCCTCAGTCCTTGGTAAAGTGACTTCTACACCAAACTATAAAGAAATGCTTTCACTAAGGTCAAACATTGACTTCCTCCATTAAGATCCAGAAGACTCTTCAGTCCTACCGTATTTGTCAGCTTTATAGCACCTGGCATTAATCACTCTTTCACTGCTCTTGGCATGTGGGACTCAAAGGCCTAAATTTCTTTCTTTCTTTCTTTTTTTAAGATTTCATTTATTTATTTGAGAGAGGGATTTGATTCCGGGACTCCAGAATCATGACCTGAGCTGAAGGCAGGTGCTTAACCAACTGACCCACCCAGATGCCCACCTAATTTTATTTCTTATACCTCTACTCTCTCCCCCTCAGTCACATTTATAAGCTCATCTTCCTTGACTTTTAAATTATCATTGTTCCATAATGTTCCATTTTTGGCCCTCTCACTATATTTGCTTTCCCTGGGTATTTCTTTTTTAAGATTTTATTTCTGTAAGAGAGAGAGAGTACAAGCAGACCCCCCACTGAGCAGGGAGCCCTATGCGGGGCTTGATCCCAGGGCCCTGGGATCATGACCTGAGCCAAATGGAGACGCTTAACCAACGGAGCCACCCAGGTTCCCCTCCTTGGGGTATTTTCCATATTCCCTTTTTAACTACTACTTATATAACTTCCATTATGGTATTTCCGGCCCAGACTTCTCTACTAGACTCTAGTCTCATATTATCTAACTGCATATTACATATTTCCATATGACTTTCCCTCATGTCTAAAAGTGAACTAGCCCATATCCTCTACTACTATTGGTAAACACATACAAAGCTTACATGCCAGAAATTATTCTAAGCATTTCACACATATTAACTCATGTATAAATGAAGCTAATGAAATAGGTGAAGGGGATTAAAGGTACCAACTTTCAGTTGTAAAATAAATAAGTCACAGAGATGAAAAGCACAGCATGGGTAAGACAATAATATTGTAACACTGTCGTATGCTGACTGTATTTAATATAATGAGCACGGAGTAATGTGTAGAATTGTTGAATCGCTATGTTGTATGCTTGAAATCAAACACGCCTGTCAACCATACTCAATAGCAAATTTTTTTAATGAAGCTAATAAATGAAATTAAGGCTCAAGAGACTAAGTAACATACCCATGGCCACAAAGCTAGTGAAGGGGAAAGCCAGGATTTTTAAACCAGGCTTCAAAGTATAGCCTCCTAAATACACTGCATTACCTCACTAGTCAATTCTTAATGTACTCCTTACCACGTAAGGAGTCAGAATTCTGTCACCTGAGACAGAAATCTCCACCTTCCTCAACCCCACACCAACCACCAATTAATACTAATTTTACTTAATATGTGTAGACTCTGTTCCCCTCCTTCATTTTCCTAATAAAATTCATTACTTCTCGCTTAAATTGGGGAGAAAAAAAAAAAAAAGCTTTCTATGGTTTCTTTGCTTTTAATCCATTCTCTACATTGTTGCTAGAGTGAACGTCCTGAAGCCAAGATTTGCTCCTTCTCTCCCCGTGTGTTCACATTACCCTGCTCATCAATACAGGCTTTAAAGGTTTCAGTGTGATCCCACAGTGCTCAGCATGAAGTCTGAACTCTGAATGCTTTCTTTTTTAGCCTTTGCCTATATTCCCAGGCTTCATTTTTACCATACCCTTCGACTCCTTCTCTATGCTTTAGCTGTACACCTCTCATACCAGGGTCTCTGCGCACACTACTCATCTGCCTTGGAATACACCCTTCCACTATGCTCTTCTCTTCCTTCTCTACCATGGCCAGGGGTCAGTTAAATAACCTTCTTTTCTGTTTTTATAATATGTGGTACACATCTATAACAAAACTTTCTCACCCGTTACTGTAATAATGTGTCTATCCCTCTGAATTGGCTGTAAGCTCTAAAAGATAAGGGTAACATACCATTTCATCCATCCAACAGGAAACTGAGGCAGACAGGTTATGTAAACTCACTAATGCCAAAGAGCTAGTGATCAGAGGAAATAATACCTAAATTCAGATCTACATAACTCCAAAGCTAATCAAGGTCTTTATACAGAAGCAATGAACATGATGAAAGCAGTATCTTGATAAGCTGCTACAACTTAAGACCAACAGAATCATTATACTTCTTGGTATCGGTTTAGTGATTTACACAGCTAAATGCTGTCTTAAAATAATTGTGTAGAAGGACAGCCTTCTCTTAGCAGCATCAACACACCTCTTCTTTCTTTTTGTATTAGCTCTTCCATTCAAAACCATAGGTCGGGGCACATGGGTAGCTCAGTCCTGAAGTGGCTGCCTTTTGGCTCAGGTCATGATCCCAGGGTCCTGGGATAGAGCCCCACATTGGGCTCCCTGGTCTGCAGGAAGCCTGCTTCTTCCTCTCCCCCTCCCCCTACCTGTGTGTTCCCTCTCTTGCTGTGTCTCTATCAAATAAATAAATAAAATCTAAACATTTATAGGTCTTTTATAAAAGTTGTATCAGAAAAAAAAAGTAATAGCAATTAACTGTTACAACAAAAGACTTTTAAAATATTTTATTTAAAAGTACAATTTAGAGATGAAGAAATTAAGTCTCAAATTACTTTGGGAAATTAAATGCCCAAAGTCTTAAGGCAGCAAAAGTAAAAATAAACAAATGAGACTATATTAAATTAAAAAACTTCTGCACAGCAAAACACACACAGGCACAAAACAAAACCAAAAAAATCAACAAAATGAAAAGGCAACTTACTGAATGGGAGAAAATATTTGCAAGTCACATATCTGATAATGGGCTAATATCTAACATATACAAAGAATTCATACAACTCAGCTGCAAAAAATCAATCCGATTGAAAAATGGACAGAGGGGGTGCTTGGGTGGCTCAGTCTGTTAAGCATCTGCCTTTAATCGCTTCTCGGCCTTTTGGCTAAGATCAAGTGAAGCATCTGCTTTTAGATCAGGTCACGATCTCAGGGTCCTGGGACAGAGTTCCATTCCTCCCTGCCCCTGCTCTCTCTTGCTATCTCTCTCTCTCTCTCTCTCAAATAAATAAGTAAAATCTTTTTTTAAAAAGGAAAAGAACAATGAACAGAGGATCTGAATAGACATTTTTCCAAGAAGACATACAGATGGCCAACAGATACATAAAAAGATGTTTAATATCACTCATCATCAGGGAAATGTAAATCAATACAACAATGAAATATCACCTCATACCTGTTAGAATGGCTGTTTCAAAAAGAAAAGAGATAGCAAGTGTTGGCAATAATGTGGAAAAAAGGGAACCCCTGCACATTGTTGAGGGAATGTAAATAGGTACAACCACTATGAACAATAGCATGGATGTTCCTCAAAAATATTTAAATACACCTAACATATGATCCAGAAATTCTACTTCTGGGTATTTATCAGAAAATTAAAACACTAATTCAAAAAGATATATGCGCCCTCATGTTTACTGCAACATTATTTATAATAGCAAAGATGAGGAAAAAACCTAAGTGCCCACCAACTGAATGTATTAAGAAAATGGGACACATATTATGTGCTTACATATATTATGTCTGCGTGTATGGAATGGAGTATTTTTGAGCCATAAGAAAAGAATAAAATCTTGCCATTTGCAACAACATGGATGGACTCTGAGGGCAGTATGCTAAGTAAAATAAGTCAGATAATAAAAGATAAATGCGGTGATTGCACAAGTGGAATCTTAAAAAGCAAACAAACATAATTCCAAGCTCGCAGATAAGGAGAAGAGACTAGTAGTTGCCAGAGGCAGAGGTGGGGAATGGGCAAGACGAGTGAAGCAGGTCAGAAAGTATTTCCAGGGGCATCTGGGTGGCTGGCTCAGTTGGTTAAGTGTTGGACTCATGGTTTTTGGCTCAACGTTGTGATCTCAGAGTTGTGAGACTAATCCCTGCTTCAGGTTCCACACACAGTGGGAATCTGCTTGGGATTCTCGCTCCCTAAAATAAATAAATAAATCTTAAAAGAAAGTATTTCTGATAATAACTTTCCAGTTATAAAATTTCTGGTTATGAGGTATATTTCTAGCTACAAAATACTTAAGTCATGAAGGAAAAATGCCCAAAGTCTTACATTTAGTTAGTGGCAAAGCTGGGACAAGATCACATTTTCTATGTTGGAAGTAAGCATTCTTTTTTACTACCTACATAATGATATTTCTCAGAGACCCAACTTTAAAATATTGTATAGGTTAACAAAGTAAATCTCTATGACTGATTAACTTGAATGAAGCCTTCCTCATAGTAAAGTTAGCTAACCTGCTAATCTACTGTCATTATAATATATTGTCAAAGTTGTGAGAACTACCTTGGACCAACTTTAAAAAAACTATGGTTATTTCTCTTCAATAAACTTACACTTTAAAAGACATGGTTGAGGCAACATCGCTGACCTCCTCAAAAGACATGTATACATACATATCTATATCTCCTCTAAAGGAGTACAGACCAATTGAATTTTATGTAACGGATAGACATGTTCTACATTTGCGCTGTCCACGGTGGTAGCTAATAAGTAGCCATGTGTAGGTAACTAATGAGCACTCAAGATACTGTTAGTGCAACTGAAGACCCAAATATTTTATTTAATTGTTCTTAATTTAAATTTCAAGAGCCACATAAGCTAGTGAATACATCTTGGAAACACAGTGTTAGAGTTACATCATAAAGATCTGAGAGGTACTTTGCAAAGAAGGTTTGGAAAGATTATATCTCTATACTGTTCAGTTCTATTAATGTAAAATAATTAACACAGAGTAATGACTATGAGAAGTGTTTTTATAATTTTGAAGTGTTTTTATAATTCCATGTTTTTATAACCGTCTTCCTCCAATCTTTGTCTCAGAGACAGGATATTATATGCTATGGGAGAAAACCTTTCTAGCAGGTACAAGGTTGGGCAAAGAATGAACAAACCCTCCTCCTCTAAAAAAATCAGAGAATCTCTTCAAGTGCCCAGCCTGCTCCAATGATCACAGAAGGGTCAGGAAGCCCCAGGGGATCTTTCCAGGCATGAAACAAGTTCCACAACTCAGCTCTAATTTTTCCACTGGATGAATCACTGGATACATGTAAGGCAAGGTCCCAGGTACACCAAATAACAATTTTTACATTACTACAAATTATACAACCAAAGACAAAAGAATCACATGTAGTTTCAGGCAAGGGCTTCATTACTTTATGACTACATATGGATTTATGTATTACCTATGGATTTTCTAATGCTTAAATATTTGTCTATACATGTCTCAAAATTATCTTTCAGCCAGGGATATGGATTTTTTAGCATCAAGAAAAATGTGGAGAAGGGCTCATTTTATTCATTGGGATATCATAATATTTCCCTGATTAGGTCATCACCTTTTAGTAATACTGCTTTAATTTCTATATTTTCATTAGCATACTTCCCTATATTTATTTTCTCCTGTATTCTCCATCCATTTCTTCAGCATCCTTCATTAGCCTGTTAATAATTCTTCCTTTCCCTAATTAAAAGGGAAACGACCCTTTTCCCTTATAATCTTTCCAACCCTCACCAAACCTAAATAGTATTTTATAAATGAACTATCTGTTCATTTTTTGAAAAAAGCACATTACATAGGGATTATTGGTCTCTTAATGCACTCAGGTGCCTCCTGGCTTTTTCACCTAGCTCTGTTGAGGCCCAAAGGTCACAGATAAGAGAACATGTGGATGGGTCAACACAATCACTTACCACCATAAATAAGTCAGGCATAAATCTTGCTGACAGTGGGAAGTCTAAGCCAGGAAATAATACCAAACAAAATGCCATCTTCAAGCATAAAAACACATGATTTGTGTATGTTCCAAGGACAAATGATTTCTATGTTGTTCCAGAGGCCCAGCACGTAGACACTGTACATATCTGTATGTATGTGGTGCTCAGTTTGCTTAAAAATAAACAGCAACTCAGGGCCAGGGCTATCACAAACAGGTTTCTAAAAGGTTGTTTGTTTGTTTTTTTTAAGGTGTTTATTTATTTTTCTTTTTTTAGAGAGGGAGGGAGAGATGGTAGGACCAGAACAAGGGGAAAAGAAAGAGTTCTAAGCAGGCTCCATGCCCAGTGCAGAGCCTGACACAAGACTCGATCTCACAACCCCGAAATCATGACCACGGCTAATAAATGAACAGTTGACACTTAACCGACTGAGCCACCCAGGTACCCCTATAATGTTTTAATAAGAGGGTGCCTGGGTGGCTCAGTGGTTAAAGCCTCTGCCTTCAGCTCAGGTCATGATCCTGGGGTCCTGGGATCGAGCCCCTCATCGGGCTCTCTGCTCGGCGGGGAGCCTGCTCCCTCCTCTCTCTCTGCCTACTTGTGATCTCTGCCTGTCAAATAAATAAATAAAATCCTTAAAATATATATATATTTTAATAAGGATGAGCATCTGATCAACTTAGAAGATCCTGCATATGGTGGTGGCAATGAGTGAAGTTATAGTAAGTCAAGGCTTCTAACAGGATGAGACAAACAGACAAAAAAAGCCTGAAAATACAAGCAAAATACAAAATAGATACAAACATGTCACTATATCTCTATGTTTTCACATCTAGCACTTATAAACTACTTTTAAAATTTATGGGAATTGGGGGCGCCTGGGTGGCTCAGTGGGTTAAAGCCTCTGCCTTCGGCTCAGGTCATGGTCCCAGGTTCCTGGGATCGAGCCCGCATCGGGCTCTCTGCTCAGCAGGGTGCCTGCTTCCTCTCTCTCTCTCTGCCTGCTTCTCTGCCTACTTGTGATCTCTGTCTGTCAAATAAATAAATAAAATCTTAAAAAAAAAAAAAAAAAGATTCTCTCTC